>NC_084632.1:44360030-44362530 GCF_033978795.1 Nerophis ophidion
AGTTAGAAAGGAGGTCAAGATAAGTACTCTGTGCTTGTGTGTGCGTTCTTGTATTTCTACCCTTCTTGAGAGATGAAGAAGGAAAAGTATCTTCCATATGAGGAGGTGTGAAGAAGTGATGACATAAATCATGGTCCCACTAACATTGCATCTAACAGACAATGTCTCATTTGCACCCCTGCTGCTCAAAATGAGGGTGGTCCCAAAAAGGAGGGAGTTTCCAAATGGACTGTGTGTCGCTTTTAAAAGTGCCCCCCCTCTGGTCAACATATGAAATAACAAGTGTGTGGAAGAAACTGAAATGTGCCCCCTTTAGCCAAAATTGATACAATAAATATGTATATAGAGACATATTGTAATAACTTGAAGTAAATAATGAAGATTAAAAACCCATCCATCCATCCATTTTCTACCGCTTATTCCCCTTGGGGTCGTGGGGGGCGCTGGTGCCTATCTCAGCTACAATCGGGCGGAAGGCGGAGTACACCCTGGACAAGTCGCCACCTCATCGCAGGGCCAACACAGATAGACAGACAACATTCACACTCACATTCACACACTCACCTGCACTGGCTTCCTGTGCACTTAAGATGTGACTTTAAGGTTTTACTACTTACGTATAAAATACTACACGGTCTAGCTCCATCCTATCTTGCCGATTGTATTGTACCATATGTCCCGGCAAGAAATCTGCCTTCAAAGGACTCCGGCTTATTAGTGATTCCCAAAGCCCAAAAAAAGTCTGCGGGCCATAGAGCGTTTTCCGTTCGGGCTCCAGTACTCTGGAATGCCCTAACGGTAACAGTTCGAGATGCCACCTCAGTAGAAGCATTTAAGTCTCACCTTAAAACTCATTTGTATACTCTAGCCTTTAAATAGACTCCCTTTTTAGACCAGTTGATCTGCCGTTTCTTTTCTTTTTCTTCTATGTCCCACTCTCCCTTGTGGAGGGGGTCCGGTCCGATCCGGTGGCCATGTACTGCTTGCCTGTGTATCGGCTGGGGACATCTCTGCACTGCTGATCCGCCTCCGCTTGGGATGGTTTCCTGCTGGCTCCGCTGTGAACGGGACTCTCGCTGCTGTGTTGGATCCGCTTTGGACTGGACTCTCGCGACTGTGTTGGATCCATTAAGGATTGAACTTTCACAGTATCATGTTAGACCCGCTCGACATCCATTGCTTTCCTCCTCTCCAAGGTTCTCATAGTCATCATTGTCACCGATGTCCCACTAGGTGTGAGTTTTCCTTGCCCTTATGTGGGCCTACCGAGGATGTCGTAGTGGTTTGTGCAGCCCTTTGAGACACTAGTGATTTAGGGCTATATAAGTAAACATTGATTGATATTTACATAGTATGTATATATTATTCATGTTGTAAATACACTTCTTTATATATCTAGAAAGGTTGGTCCTAAAGAGGGAGGCATTTTTCTCAGGTCTCAAGAAGGTAACAAATACAAGAACGTATGTGTGTGTGTGTGTGCGTGCGTGCGTGCGTGCGTGTGTGTGTGTGTGTGTGTGCGTGAGCGTGTGTGTGCCGTAGAGCACAGGCGTGGTGCAGTATGGGGAGTTTATCTTAGAAAATACATCAGACATAGGGTGGGCGGATGGGTCCAAACATTGCTAGTAGAGATATCAAAGGGGAACTGCACTTTTCTTTTTTTTTCTTTCTTTTTTTTGGAAGGCGGGGGGGTATTTTGCTTTCGCAATTCGTATGTGAGACAAGCACACTTACAGATAAATGTAAATAAAGTCAGCTAACAATGGAGTCAAAGGTGGATAGTCAATCTATTCCGCCTATAAAGTGCTCTAAAAACATCCAAAAGCCTCCATCAAGGTTTTATATACATGCTGTAAGTATACATGTAGTATCAAGTAACATTAATAATAACATGTAATATTTACAAATGTTGCCCATTTTTAAGCATACAGCGATGTATTTCATAGACTCATCACAAGGTTGATTATTTCCTTCCAAAACTTCTACCGATCATAGCAGACCTCATGAGAGACATTAGAGATGTGCGATACTGCTGATTCTTTTTCCGATCCGATACAGTCAGATTCAGGTTGGTATCGGCAGATACCGATCCGATACAGATACTTTGCAGTGCCAGGACGTTCCTGGAGCCAGCACAGGTCTCGGTAAAAACGTTGTCAGATTTCCTTGGTCATGGAATAAATTACAAAAGGATCTGAGGCTACCTGAACTGATCGCTTTGGGGGAATTTCTAGACATTTTAAAGGATCGAGAAGCTGTTTCTATTGGGCACTGTTTTTGTGTGTTTTTATGTTTAGGTGGTAAATCATTTGTTCTTTTAACTATTGTGTGTGCCTGCTGCTGGTTTGTAGTTGTTGTTTTATGTATTTATTCAAGCTGGCCCCCGGCTAAGTCACTCTTGCAAAAGGGATTCTCAATGACTTTTTACCTGGTTCAATAAAGGAAAATGAATGAATGCATTTCCCTAAGGTGTCTGGTCAAACTTAAAAAGTAATGTATT
>NC_084632.1:44367530-44385030 GCF_033978795.1 Nerophis ophidion
ATGGAGCTGCTATCCCCGTTTAAATAAGAACATCTCATTTCAGTAGGCCTTTAAATAAGAATAACAGGGCAAAATAATGTTACACATTTCCTTTCTGTCTGGACAGCTAAGTAGATGATTTTCCAAATGTTCACCTTTCACATTTATTCTTTCTCCGGTCCTTGTTTTCCACAGGTCATACAAAATATCAATAATTCCCAGTAAGGACCGCGATATGAAACACTTACAGTGGGGCCAAAAAGTATTTAGTCAGCCAGCGATTGTGCAAGTTCTCCCACTTCAAATGATGACAGAGGTCTGTCATTTTCATCACAGGTACACTTCAACTGGGAGAGACAGAATGTGAAAAAAAAAAAATCCAGGAATTCATATTGTAGGAATTTTAAATAATTTATTTGTAAATTATGGTGGAAAATAAGTATTAGGTCACTTCAAACAAGGAAGATCTCAGCTCTCACAGATCTGTAACTTCTTCTTTAAGAAGCTCTTCTGTCCTCCACTCGTTACCTGTATCAATGGCACCTGTTTGAAGTCGTTATCTGTATTAAAGACACCTGTCCACAGCCTCAAACAGTCAGACTCCAAACTCCACTATGGCCAAGACCAAAGAGCTGTCAAAGGACACCAGGAAAAGAATTGTAGACCTGCACCAGACTGGGAAGAGTGAATCTACAATAGGCAAGCAGCTTGGTGTGAAAAAATCAACTGTGGGAGCAATTATCAGCAATTAATCTCCCTCGATCTGGGGCTCCACACAAGATCTCATCCTGTGGCGTCAAAATGATCATGAGAACGGTGAGCAAAAATCCCAGAACCATACGGGGGACCTGGTGAATGACCTGCAGAGCGCTGGGACCAAAGTAACAAAGGTTACCATCAGTAACACACTACACTGAAAGGGAATCAAATCCTGCAGTGCCAGACGTGTCCCCCTGCTTAAGCCAGTGCATGTCCAGGCCCGTCTGAAGTTTGCCAGAGAGCACATGGATGATACAGCAGAGGATTGGGAGTATTTCATGTGGTCAGATGAAACCAAAATAGAACTTTTTGGTATAAACTCAACTGGTGGTGTTTGGAGGAAGAAGAATACTGAGTTGCATCCCAAGAACACCAGAACTACTGTAAAGCATGGGGGTGGAAACATCATGCTTTGGGGCTGTTTTTCTGCTAAGGGGACAGGACGATTGATCCGTGTTAAGGAAAGAATGAATGGGGCCATGTATCCTGAGATTTGGAGCCAAAACCTCCTTCCATCAGTGAGAGCTTTCAATGCTTGACCAAATACTTACTTTCCATCCATCCATCCATCCATTTTCTACCGCTTATTCCCTTTTGGGGTCGCGGGGGGGGGGGGGGGGGGGCGCTGGCCCCTATCTCAGCTACAATCGGGCGGAAGGCGGGGTACACCCTGGACAAGTCGCCAACTCATCGCAGGGCCAACACAGATAGACAGACAACATTCACACACTAGGGCCCATTTAGTGTTGCCAATCAACCTATCCCCAGGTGCATGTCTTTGGAGGTGGGAGGAAGCCGGAGTACCCGGAGGGAACCCACGCATTCACGGGGAGAACATGCAAACTCCACACAGAAAGATCCCGAGCCTGGATTTGAACCCAGGTCTGCAGGACCTTCGTATTGTGAGGCAGACGCACTAACCCCTCTGCCACCGTGAAGCCTACTTACTTTCCACTCATCCATTTTCTACCGCTTATTCCCTTGTGGGGTCGCGGGGGGCGTTGGCGCCTATCTCAGCTACAATCAGGCGGAAGACGGAGTACACCCTGGACAAGTCGCCACTTTTCCACCATCATTTACAAATATATTTTTTAAAATTCCTACAATGTGAATTCCTGGATTTTTCCCCCCATTCTGTCTCTCCCAGTTGAAGTGTACCTATGATGAAAATGACAGACCTCTGTCATCATTTGAAGTGGGAGAACTTGCACAATCGCTGGCTGACTAAATACTTTTTAGCCCCACAACAACTGCTGAAGCCTCTTCATCGCACACATGCTGATATTCAACATCAGACAACTGCACACTGCTTACCGCTTTCTTGCTCGTTGCCTTTTTTGGCGGTGGCTGCGTTCCCCATGGCGGGAGGACGGGACCGGGGGGACCGGGGGGACCGGGGGGACCGGGGGGACCGGGGGGACGAGGACGACGCACAGCTGGCGAGCAGCGATGATGGTGATGATGATGATGATGATGATGATGGTGATGGTGCTTAGCCAGCTAGCCGAGCTAAGCTAGCAGCTCCTCCTCGGTCCGCCGGCTACCAGAAAGCATCCAGCGGCTCCATCGGCGCGTCCTCGTCGTCAGCGGAAGCCGCGCGTGTGTGTCCGCTCTGGGACTAAACGGGGTCAAGTCCGCCGTCGCTGGAACGGAAACATGATGGCCACTTTTCACCTCCGCTCGGTGTCGCCTCCTGCTGCCTTCACGGCGTGTGGGAATGCCCGCGTGCCGGCGTCTCGCACGGGCGGCGGTGCTTTCAGGGGGAGTCGAAAATAGCAGGTGCTTTTCCAAATCTATTGTGCGTCAGGGAATTAAACTTGGTGGAACGATTGTCTTGTAAAAAGTATCACCACTATTGTGGTTATATGCACCCTCCCTTGTGATAACTTATATTTTCAATAACGGACGAGGGACTGTGAACGCGGCATCATTGACCAACAGACTCAACTTCGTTATGTTTGTTTTGTTGAATTTTGCCCAATTAAATCGAAAATGTTTTTATTTTATTTTATTTTAGTAACATGCTGTATAGTCATATTAAAGTGCTGAAAACAATTGGACTTCCATCTAAATCAGTTCTCTGTGTAACGTTCATAAATCTGTAAAAGTGGAAACGCAACAATTATAGGCAATGAACACAGTTAAAACCTTACTTTCGTCAGTAATTTCTGTTATAACAGTAAACAAATGATAGATAAAACAAGTAAATTATCTTAGTTCTTTGATTTTTTTTCCTTCCTAATAATGTGCCTTAAAAATATGATGCAGACTTTTTTCACCTCCGCTAGAGTTGGCTTCGTGCTGCGTTCATGGTATGTGGGAATGCCCGCGTGCGAGCGTCCGGACGGGCAGCGGTGCTTTCAGGTGTGGTCGGAAATAGCAAGTGCTTTTCTATATCTATTAGGTTAGATTATGCGTCAGTGAATTAAACACGGTGGAGGGTGTATCTTGTAAAAAATAATATATTTTCAAAAACGAACGAGGGACTGTGAATGCGGCATTATTGACCAACAGACTCAACTTTGTGATGTTTGATTTGTTGAATTTTGCTCAATTAAACCGAAAATATGTATTTTTTCATTTTTATTTGAATAACATGCTGTACAGTCATATTAAAGTGCTGAAAACAATAAGTCTTCCATCTATGTGTAATGTTCATAAAACTGTAAAAGTGGAATACGCAACAATTATAGGCACAACTTTACTTTTGTCAGTAATTTCTGTTCTTTTTTTCTCATCACAACAGTAAACAAATGATGGATAAAACATACTTGTTTTTTTCCTTGTTAATAATGTGCCTTAAAAATATGATGCAGACTTTTTTCACCTCCGCTAGTGTTGGCTTCGTGCTGCGTTCACGGTATGTGGGAATGCCCGCGTGCGAGCGTTCGAACGGGCAGCGGTGCTTTCAGGTGTGGTCGGAAATAGCAAGTGCTTTTCCATATCTATTAGGTTATATTGTGCGTCAGTGAATTAAACATGGTGGAGGGGGTATCTTGTAAAAAAAAAATATTTTCAAAAACGAACGAGGGACTATGAATGCGGCATTATTTACCAACACACTCAACTTTGTGATATTTGATTTGTTGAATTGTGTTCAATTAAACCGAACATATGTCTCACAATATGTTTTTTTAAATTAGTTTTTATTTGAGTAACATACTGTACAGTCATATTAAAGATGATGAAAACAATAAGTCTTCCATTTAAATCAGTTCTATGTGCAATGAATGGCCTTTTTCCGCCATCTAGTGGATGAGCATTGAATTGTTCTGCCTGTCACGAAGCGTCACTGACAGACACACACACACGCACACACGTATATATATATATATATATATATATATATATATATATATATATATATATATATATATATATATATATATATATATATATGTGTGTGTGTGTGTAATATTCCCATGTATTGAATAAACTGCAGGACGATTTCTTCAGGCTGTGAGTTGTGTTTTTATTCCAACATGTCATCTACATCCAACTTCTCCATCTATAGGTGTGTCCCATACTGTCTTCCTCAATCCAAGCGAGGACCCCTACCGGGCCACCTTGAGCATGTAGTTGCCTAAACAGATGCCTGATTAAAATGCCACTCATCCAACATAGGGTCTTCATTGGCTATGAATATTATAATATTACAATATGTGTGTATATATATATATATATATATATATATATATATATATATATATGTACATTTAAAAACATCTATATATATACAAATGTGTATGTATAGATAGACATATATACACATATAAATATATTCATACATATATTTACATATATATGTAAAAAATATAAGCATATATATACGTGAATATATATACCGTATTTCCTTGAATTGCCACAGAGCATATAGTATGCGCCTGCCTTGAATTACTGCTGGGTCAAACTCACTTCCCAAAATAATTAACGCATGCTTAGTATTAGTGCCTGGTCAAACTTGTGCCCTGTCGTCATTTTCAAAATGGAGGAGGCTGATTTCAATACCGGTAATTTGAAATCGCATAAAGGGTAGAAGATTAAGAGCTATTCAGTAGGATTTAAGGTCCAAGCTTACATCACACTAAAATTTTTACTGCATACATTTGGTAAGTGCCAGAGTGAGAAGAGGTTATGAATTAATTAGCGCCCCAGCGGCAATTCAAGGAAATACGGTACACATATACATATACATATGTTTATATTTACATCCATTTTCTACCGCTTATTCCCTTTTGGGGTCGCGGGGGGCGCTGGCGCCTATCTCAGCTACAATCGGGCGGAAGGCGGGGTACACCATTTATTGCTATATATGTCTATATATAGGTACATATATATATTAATATATAATAATAAATAAATATGTATACATATATGTCAATAAATATAAACATATTTATATATGTATAAATGGGTCATAGTTGTGTAGTGCTTTTCTACCTTCAAGGTGTATAAATAAATATCTACGCATAAAAAATAGATAAATAAATGAATAAATATACATAAATACATGTAAATATATATATATATAGTTTTTCACAAACAAAAAATTGTGAAAAACTGTTGTAATGAAGTGGACATTTTTTGCTTTGAACCCCAATTTAGTCAGAATCAGAATCCGAATCCGAATCAGAATCAGACAAACTTTATTAATCTCCGAGGGGAAATTAAAATTAAAATAGTCAGATTGAAAAATTCGACTTTATTCTCAAAAAAATCTTGTTTTTCCCCCCCACTAATTTTACATATATTTTTTGTTGTTGTTTAATTCTACTTTTAGAATGTGCCAGAAGCCGAGATAAGAAGTCCCACAAATGGTCCACGGGCCGCACTGTGGATAGCCCCCACCCGTGTCAGGAAGCGCGTGCCACATGAATGACGTCAGAGTAGGGCGTGCCCACTTTTAAGCACCACGGTCAGCGCCACTGTTACTAGGCAGCTTTCAGTGTTTGCTGGTCGGCCACAGCGACGGGGAATTTCCCCGGCAGCCCACGCAACAAAAACGTGTGTCATTTCAACTCAAAATAACAACAAGAAAAAAGGCGCGACAGTTGGACAAATCAGGTGGCACACCCCCGTGTTCCCCGGGAATGGTTTGGTCCACGACGGTCTCCAGAGCCACAGCAGAGACTCCCAGCCTCCCACACGCAGCTTCTTCTTCTTCTTCTTCTTCGTGGGCACGACACGCAGCACTCGGCGTGTCCGCGGCCCACTAACATGCCTCAACGTCGCAGGATGTCGGCCCACAGGGACTGCCGTCGATGAGGTAATGCCTAACGAGCTTGTAATTGTGCGCTAATGTCTGTCTTCCGCACCGCATCGTCACCGTTAGCATGTTAGCATGGCAGGCTAACTGTGCCGAGGACACCTGCTCGGCTTGTGTGACGTCATCAACCCCCCCCCCCATCTAAACACGTCTCCCGCCGCACAGAGGGATCATTAATCATTATAAGCAGGGGCGTCACACTCAGTGTAAAGGGGGGGGGGACATCTACTCCCAAGTGGGCCCCATGATAACTTCCAAATATTGTATATATTTGATTTAAAAATAGAACAAGCACATTCTGAAATTGTACAAACTATAATGTTTTTACAATTACCAGTTGCAATTAAAAGTATATACACTTTATTTGTCATTATTAATACTTTTGAATAAATGATGTGATAGTGTTAGTCAACTCATTGCTGTTAATTTACAATATATCAAGATATAAAAATAATATGAAAATCCAATTACAGAATGTTTTTTATGTAATTTGATCATTTTCCTCGACTGGTGTACTAACATCTTGTGGTTTATTCTTTACATATGTAGCATGTCGACAAAGATACAAACAAATTATATTGGGACATCTAGTGGACACATTTAGAACAGCAGTTTTGTTTATTCATAAATTTCAGGTTCATTTTTGTGCTTAGCAAACTCATCCCGCGATCCAGATAAAACCTGTTCGCAAACCTCACCCGGCGTCCAAGCAGAACCTTTCACGCACCTGACTAAAAGACTATTTGGAAACATGGCTGTTTATATATGTTTGTATATATATATATACACATACATGTGTTTGTGTATATATATATAGAAATCTGTGTGTGTATATACATGTGTGTGTATATATGTGTGTGTATATACATATTTGTGTATATATACTGTATGTGTGTGTATTTATTTCTGTGTGTTTGTGGATATATGTATTTATATATATATATATGTATGTACGTATATATATATATAGTAATATTAAAACCATATTACTTAATTGTAGTGATAACCTGTCATTCACTATTCTACTAAAATAGTCATTACAATCATAACATCAATAATTAGGTCCATATGCTAATCATGTGGTCCTGATATGAAGTACACATAGATAAGTGGCTTCAGGTAGACTCTGGTGTAAACTTCAAGTAGATAGAGGAAAGAAAATTAATAGTCCCCCATTGTGGCATACATTCAATATTTACATATACAAATATTAGATAAATAAAAATATTTTTTAAAACAGACAAGAGAGGAAAGAAAACATATTTGAAAATATTTTCCATCATTGACTGACATGTGTGGACTGCTTGTATGAAAATATATTGATCTTGAGACTTCATTAACTGCGTGATGTTCTCTCAACAGATGAGACATTACCTTCTTCAAAGACTTTTAGAATTTGTTTGTGTGAAGATCAATATCTCTCTTTTTCATACAAGCAGTCCACACATGTCAGTCAATGATGGAAATGATATTTTCAAATATGTTTTCTTTCCTCACTTGTCTGTTTAAAAAAATATATTTATTTATTTAATATTTGTATATGTAAATATTGAATGTATGCCACAATGGGGGACTATTCATTTTCTTTCCTCTATCTACTTGAAGTTTACACCAGAGTCTACCTGAACCCACTTATCTATGCCTACTTCATATCAGGACCACATGATTAGCATATGGGCCTAATTATTGATGTTATGATTGTAATGACTATTTTAGTAGAATAATGAATGACAGGTTATCACTACACTTAAGTAATATGGTTTTAATATTACTATACAAAGTATTTAGGTTTCTGCAAACAACTCAAACTATGGAAAATTAGACATCAGCCCAGATTAGTATAGATGGCAGAGTTAAAAATATGTATTTAAAAAAACAACAAAAAAAGCTAGCTCCATATATTAGGCAAATTAAATCTGAGAGATAATAGTATTAAAGACTTACTTGTTCAGCCATAATAGTCCCATGAAAACCTGATTTCCTTTCTTTTTAATCCCAGGGAACTGCCATGGACCTTTCATCATAGATATGAAGAAACACTCCATGTTTCTCCATCTTACCTCAGACAGCTGCTCCCCATCACTTTATTGATGTACTATTTAAATATACACATACATACAATACTCTGACATTTATAACAAATTGAAAGGAGGAAAGAAAATGAATAGTCTCACTTTGTGGCATACATTCAATATTTACATATACAAATATTAAATAAATATATTTTTTTAAACAGACAAGTGAGGAAATAAAAAACATATTTGAAAATATCATTTCCATCATTGACTGACATGTGTGGACTGCTTGTATGAAAACAGAGATATCTTAAAACGTCATTAATTATGTGATGTTCTCTCCACAGATGACACATTACCTTCTTCAAAGACTTTTAGATAAAATTCACTTGGCATTTTCCACAACTCCACTAAATGTGGACTTTTTAGAATGTGTTTGTCGACAAGAGCTGTATCATCTTGATACATATTGTCGACAGGAGCTGTATCATCTTGATACATATTGTCGACAGGAGCTGTATCATCTTGATACATATTGTCGACAAGAGCTGTATCATCTTGATACATATTGTCGACAAGAGCTGTATCATCTTGATACATATTGTCGACAGGAGCTGTATCATCTTGATACATATTGTCGACAGGAGCTGTATCATCTTGATACATATTGTCGACAAGAGCTGTATCATCTTGATACATATTGTCGACAAGAGCTGTATCATCTTGATACATATTGTCGACAGGAGCTGTATCATCTTGACACATATTGTCGACAGGAGCTGTATCATCTTGATACATATTGTCGACAGGAGCTGTATCATCTTGATACATATTGTCGACAGGAGCTGTATCATCTTGACACATATTGTCGACAGGAGCTGTATCATCTTGATACATATTGTCGACAGGAGCTGTATCATCTTGATACATATTGTCGACAGGAGCTGTATCATCTTGATGCATATTGTCGACAGGAGCTGTATCATCTTGATACATATTGTCGACAGGAGCTGTATCATCTTGATACACATTGTCGACAGGAGCTGTATCATCTTGATACATATTGTCGACAGGAGCTGTATCATCTTGATACATATTGTCGACAGGAGCTGTATCATCTTGATACATATTGTCGACAGGAGCTGTATCATCTTGATACATATTGTCGACAGGAGCTGTATCATCTTGATACATATTGTCGACAGGAGCTGTATCATCTTGATACATATTGTCGACAGGAGCTGTATCATCTTGATACATATTGTCGACAGGAGCTGTATCATCTTGATACATATTGTCGACAAGAGCTGTATCATCTTGATACATATTGTCGACAGGAGCTGTATCATCTTGATACATATTGTCGACAGGAGCTGTATCATCTTGATACATATTGTCAACAGGAGCTGTATCATCTTGATACATATTGTCGACAAGAGCTGTATCATCTTGATACATATTGTCGACAGGAGCTGTATCATCTTGACACATATTGTCGACAGGAGCTGTATCATCTTGATACATATTGTCGACAGGAGCTGTATCATCTTGATACATATTGTCGACAGGAGCTGTATCATCTTGATACATATTGTCGACAGGAGCTGTATCATCTTGATACATATTGTCGACAAGAGCTGTATCATCTTGATACATATTGTCAACAGGAGCTGTATCATCTTGATACATATTGTCGACAGGAGCTGTATCATCTTGATACATATTGTCGACAGGAGCTGTATCATCTTGACACATATTGTCGACAGGAGCTGTATCATCTTGATACATATTGTCGACAGGAGCTGTATCATCTTGACACATATTGTCGAAAGGAGCTGTATCATCTTGATACATATTGTCGACAGGAGCTGTATCATCTTGATACATATATTATCGACAGGAGCTGTATCATCTTGATACATATTGTCGACAGGAGCTGTATCATCTTGATACATATTGTCGACAAGAGCTGTATCATCTTGATACATATTGTCGACAGGAGCTGTATCATCTTGATACATATTGTCGACAGGAGCTGTATCATCTTGATACATATTGTCGACAGGAGCTGTATCATCTTGATACATATTGTCGACAGGAGCTGTATCATCTTGATACATATTGTCGACAGGAGCTGTATCATCTTGATACATATTGTCGACAGGAGCTGTATCATCTTGATACATATTGTCGACAGGAGCTGTATCATCTTGACACATATTGTCGACAGGAGCTGTATCATCTTGATACATATTGTCGACAGGAGCTGTATCATCTTGACACATATTGTCGACAGGAGCTGTATCATCTTGATACATATTGTCGACAGGAGCTGTATCATCTTGATACATATTGTCGACAGGAGCTGTATCATCTTGATACATATTGTCGACAGGAGCTGTATCATCTTGACACATATTGTCGACAGGAGCTGTATCATCTTGACACATATTGTCGACAGGAGCTGTATCATCTTGATACATATTGTCGACAGGAGCTGTATCATCTTGAGACATATTGTCGACAGGAGCTGTATCATCTTGATACATATTGTCGACAGGAGCTGTATCATCTTGATACATATTGTCGACAGGAGCTGTATCATCTTGACACATATTGTCGACAGGAGCTGTATCATCTTGATACATATTGTCGACAGGAGCTGTATCATCTTGATACATATTGTCGACAGGAGCTGTATCATCTTGATACATATTGTCGACAGGAGCTGTATCATCTTGATGCATATTGTCGACAGGAGCTGTATCATCTTGACACATATTGTCGACAGGAGCTGTATCATCTTGATGCATATTGTCGACAGGAGCTGTATCATCTTGACACATATTGTCGACAGGAGCTGTATCATCTTGATACATATTGTCGACAGGAGCTGTATCATCTTGACACATATTGTCGACAGGAGCTGTATCATCTTGATACATATTGTCGACAGGAGCTGTATCATCTTGATACATATTGTCGACAGGAGCTGTATCATCTTGATACATATTGTCGACAAGAGCTGTATCATCTTGATACATATTGTCGACAGGAGCTGTATCATCTTGATACATATTGTCGACAGGAGCTGTATCATCTTGATACATATTGTCGACAGGAGCTGTATCATCTTGATACATATTGTCGACAGGAGCTGTATCATCTTGATACATATTGTCGACAGGAGCTGTATCATCTTGATACATATTGTCGACAGGAGCTGTATCATCTTGACACATATTGTCGACAGGAGCTGTATCATCTTGATACATATTGTCGACAGGAGCTGTATCATCTTGACACATATTGTCGACAGGAGCTGTATCATCTTGATACATATTGTCGACAGGAGCTGTATCATCTTGACACATATTGTCGACAGGAGCTGTATCATCTTGATACATATTGTCGACAGGAGCTGTATCATCTTGATACATATTGTCGACAGGAGCTGTATCATCTTGATACATATTGTCGACAAGAGCTGTATCATCTTGATACATATTGTCGACAGGAGCTGTATCATCTTGATACATATTGTCGACAGGAGCTGTATCATCTTGATACATATTGTCGACAGGAGCTGTATCATCTTGATACATATTGTCGACAGGAGCTGTATCATCTTGATACATATTGTCGACAGGAGCTGTATCATCTTGACACATATTGTCGACAGGAGCTGTATCATCTTGACACATATTGTCGACAGGAGCTGTATCATCTTGACACATATTGTCGACAGGAGCTGTATCATCTTGATACATATTGTCGACAAGAGCTGTATCATCTTGATACATATTGTCGACAGGAGCTGTATCATCTTGATACATATTGTCGACAGGAGCTGTATCATCTTGATACATATTGTCGACAGGAGCTGTATCATCTTGATACATATTGTCGACAAGAGCTGTATCATCTTGATACATATTGTCGACAGGAGCTGTATCATCTTGATACATATTGTCGACAGGAGCTGTATCATCTTGATACATATTGTCGACAGGAGCTGTATCATCTTGATACATATTGTCGACAAGAGCTGTATCATCTTGATACATATTGTTGACAGGAGCTGTATCATCTTGATACATATTGTCGACAGGAGCTGTATCATCTTGATACATATTGTCGACAGGAGCTGTATCATCTTGATACATATTGTCGACAGGAGCTGTATCATCTTGATACATATTGTCGACAGGAGCTGTATCATCTTGATACATATTGTCGACAAGAGCTGTATCATCTTGATACATATTGTCGACAGGAGCTGTATCATCTTGATACATATTGTCGACAGGAGCTGTATCATCTTGATACATATTGTCGACAGGAGCTGTATCATCTTGATACATATTGTCGACAGGAGCTGTATCATCTTGATACATATTGTCGACAAGAGCTGTATCATCTTGACACATATTGTCGACAGGAGCTGTATCATCTTGACACATATTGTCGACAGGAGCTGTATCATCTTGATACATATTGTCGACAGGAGCTGTATCATCTTGACACATATTGTCGACAAGAGCTGTATCATCTTGATATATATTGTCGACAGGAGCTGTATCATCTTGATACATATTGTCGACAGGAGCTGTATCATCTTGACACATATTGTCGACAGGAGCTGTATCATCTTGACACATATTGTCGACAGGAGCTGTATCATCTTGACACATATTGTCGACAAGAGCTGTATCATCTTGATATATATTGTCGACAGGAGCTGTATCATCTTGAGACATATTGTCGACAGGAGCTGTATCATCTTGATACATATTGTCGACAGGAGCTGTATCATCTTGATACATATTGTCGACAAGAGCTGTATCATCTTGATACATATTGTCGACAGGAGCTGTATCATCTTGACACATATTGTCGACAGGAGCTGTATCATCTTGATACATATTGTCAACAAGAGCTGTATCATCTTGATACATATTGTCGACAGGAGCTGTATCATCTTGATACATATTGTCGACAAGAGCTGTATCATCTTGATACATATTGTCGACAGGAGCTGTATCATCTTGATACATATTGTCGACAAGAGCTGTATCATCTTGACACATATTGTTGACAGGAGCTGTATCATCTTGATACATATTGTCGACAGGAGCTGTATCATCTTGATACATATTGTCGACAGGAGCTGTATCATCTTGATACATATTGTCGACAGGAGCTGTATCATCTTGATACATATTGTCGACAGGAGCTGTATCATCTTGACACATATTGTCGACAGGAGCTGTATCATCTTGACACATATTGTCGACAGGAGCTGTATCATCTTGATACATATTGTCGACAAGAGCTGTATCATCTTGATACATATTGTCGACAGGAGCTGTATAATCTTGAAACATATTGTCGACAGGAGCTGTATCATCTTGATACATATTGTCGACAGGAGCTGTATCATCTTGATACATATTGTCGACAAGAGCTGTATCATCTTGATACATATTGTCGACAGGAGCTGTATCATCTTGATACATATTGTCGACAGGAGCTGTATCATCTTGATACATATTGTCGACAGGAGCTGTATCATCTTGATACATATTGTCGACAAGAGCTGTATCATCTTGATACATATTGTCGACAGGAGCTGTATCATCTTGACACATATTGTCGACAAGAGCTGTATCATCTTGATACATATTGTCGACAGGAGCTGTATCATCTTGACACATATTGTCGACAGGAGCTGTATCATCTTGATACATATTGTCGACAGGAGCTGTATCATCTTGATACATATTGTCGACAGGAGCTGTATCATCTTGATACATATTGTCGACAGGAGCTGTATCATCTTGACACATATTGTCGACAGGAGCTGTATCATCTTGATACATATTGACCATGACCCGCCCTGCTGTACTTCTGATTGGCCCTGAGCGATTTTCGCCTGACCAATCAGAAAGGAGTGGCCGTGTAAGCATACACGCCCACAAAGTGCCAAAACGAAGACGGCGACCGCGCACAAAGGCACCACACGCGCACAAAAGGGTGTCGCGCACGAAGTGGAGAATCAGCGCGCGATAACAGTTTTTATGCGCTTGGATTTTTGGCACTAATGTGACGCCATACTCCTGCCTCATATTTTAGACATTTTAAATGTCTGGACTACAGGCAGGCCTGTCTAGTACCCACACACTTTTACTATGAAGCCACGCTGTTGTAACACCTGGTTTAGCATTGTCCTGCTGAAATAAACAGGGGCGTCCATGATAACATTGCTGGGATGGCAATATATGTTGCTCCAAAAGCTGTATGTACCTTTCAGTATTAATGGTGCCTTCACAGATGTGTAAGTTACCCATGACTTGGCCACTAATGCACCCCCATACCATCACACATGCTGCCTAGAACACTTTCACCCTACAACAATCACTAATACACCCCCATACCATCACACATGCTGACTACAACACTTTCACCCTACAACAATCACTAATACACCCCCATACCATCACACATGCTGACTACAACACTTTCACCCTACAACAATCACTAATACACCCCCATACCATCACACATGCTGACTACCACACTTTCACCCTACAACAATCACTAATACACCCCCATACCATCACACATGCTGACTAGAACACTTTCACCCTACAACAATCACTAATACACCCCCATACCATCACACATGCTGACTACAACACTTTCACCCTACAACAATCACTAATACACCCCCATACCATCACACATGCTGACTACAACACTTTCACCCTACAACAATCACTAATACACCCCCATACCATCACACATGCTGACTACAACACTTTCACCCTACAACAATCACTAATACACCCCCATACCATCACACTTGCTGACTACAACACTTTCACCCTACAACAATCACTAATACACCCCCATACCATCACACATGCTGACTACAACACTTTCACCCTACAACAATCACTAATACACCCCCATACCATCACACATGCTGACTACCACACTTTCACCCTACAACAATCACTAATACACCCCCATACCATAACACATGCTGACTACAACACTTTCACCCTACAACAATCACTAATACACCCCCATACCATCACACATGCTGACTACCACACTTTCACCCTACAACAATCACTAATACACCCCCATACCATAACACATGCTGACTACAACACTTTCACCCTACAACAATCACTAATACACCCCCATACCATCACACATGCTGCCTAGAACACTTTCACCCTACAACAATCACTAATACACCCCCATACCATCACACATGCTGCCTAGAACACTTTCACCCTACAACAATCACTAATACACCCCCATACCATCACACATGCTGCCTAGAACACTTTCACCCTACAACAATCACTAATACACCCCCATACCATCACACATGCTGACTACAACACTTTCACCCTACAACAATCACTAATACACCCCCATACCATCACACATGCTGACTACCACACTTTCACCCTACAACAATCACTAATACACCCCCATACCATCACACATGCTGACTACAACACTTTCACCCTACAACAATCACTAATACACCCCCATACCATCACACATGCTGACTACAACACTTTCACCCTACAACAATCACTAATACACCCCCATACCATCACACTTGCTGACTACAACACTTTCACCCTACAACAATCACTAATACACCCCCATACCATCACACATGCTGACTACAACACTTTCACCCTACAACAATCACTAATACACCCCCATACCATCACACATGCTGACTACAACACTTTCACCCTACAACAATCACTAATACACCCCCATACCATCACACTTGCTGACTACAACACTTTCACCCTACAACAATCACTAATACACCCCCATACCATCACACTTGCTGACTACAACACTTTCACCCTACAACAATCACTAATACACCCCCATACCATCACACATGCTGACTACAACACTTTCACCCTACAACAATCACTAATACACCCCCATACCATCACACATGCTGACTACCACACTTTCACCCTACAACAATCACTAATACACCCCCATACCATCACACATGCTGACTACAACACTTTCACCCTACAACAATCACTAATACACCCCCATACCATCACACATGCTGCCTAGAACACTTTCACCCTACAACAATCACTAATACACCCCCATACCATCACACTTGCTGACTACAACACTTTCACCCTACAACAATCACTAATACACCCCCATTCCATCACACTTGCTGACTACAACACTTTCACCCTACAACAATCACTAATACACCCCCATACCATCACACATGCTGACTACAACACTTTCACCCTACAACAATCACTAATACACCCCCATACCATCACACATGCTGACTACCACACTTTCACCCTACAACAATCACTAATACACCCCCATACCATCACACTTGCTGACTACAACACTTTCACCCTACAACAATCACTAATACACCCCCATACCATCACACATGCTGCCTAGGACACTTTCACCCTACAACAATCACTAATACACCCCCATACCATCACACATGCTGACTACCACACTTTCACCCTACAACAATCACTAATACACCCCCATACCATCACACATGCTAACTACCACACTTTCACCCTACAACAATCACTAATACACCCCCATACCATCACACATGCTTCCTAGAACACTTTCACCCTACAACAATCACTAATACACCCCCATACCATCACACATGCTGACTACAACACTTTCACCCTACAACAATCACTAATACACCCCCATACCATCACACATGCTGACTACAACACTTTCACCCTACAACAATCACTAATACACCCCCATACCATCACACATGCTGACTACCACACTTTCACCCTACAACAATCACTAATACACCCCCATACCATCACACATGCTGACTACAACACTTTCACCCTACAACAATCACTAATACACCCCCATACCATCACACATGCTGCCTACAACACTTTCACCCTACAACAGTCCCCGTGGTTCTTTTCCTCTTTGATCTGGAAGACACGACATCCACAGTTTCCCAAAACAATTTGAAATGTGGACTCGCCAGACCACAGAACACTTTTCCACTTTGCATCAGTCCATCTTAGATGAGCTCGGGGCCCAGCAAAGTGTTTATGGGTGTTGTTGATAAATGGCTTTGGCTTTGCATAGTAGAGTTTTAACTTGCACTTACAGATGTAGCGACCAACTGTAGTTACTGACAGTGGTTTTCTGAAGTGTTCCTGAGCCCATGTGGTGATATCCTTTACACACTGATGTGGCTTTTTGATGCAGTAGCACCTGAGGGATGGAAGGTGTGTAATATCATGGCCTTTTTATATACATATCTATATAATGCGCTTTGAGTACCTTGAAGGTAGAAAAGCGCTATACAAGTACAACCCATTTATCATTTATTTATTTACCTGCAGTGATTTGTCTAGATTCTCTGAACCTTTTGACGACATTA
>NC_084632.1:44392530-44465030 GCF_033978795.1 Nerophis ophidion
TTGTTTTGTTGGTTATTGTTTACCTGAGTCACTGTTTAGTCAGCAACTGGACGTGACATCACATCCAACAAGGGTTGTCAAGATATGTCACCGTTTGAGTTTACGTCAATAATACCCGGTAGAATAATATTTAATATTGTAAATCCCACATAGTATATTTTATTGTACATTCTGACTGTCCAATAAACACCTCCAAAGCGGATTGAACTTTAGTTGTTTTACTGAATGTAAAAAAACATACAGAAAGAAAGTGATATGCAACAATAACTCTCTAAAGAATAAAGCAGTGAATATTGATTATTAATGAACGTTGCTCCTCCCCTTCCCAGACCACCTCCCTGTTGGACATCTTTTAGAATCCAGCAAGATACAACAAACACAGCAAAATGTAAACACAAAGGGTAAAAAACCATCCACATATTCGATATAATTTTACTGTTTTGTTGTAGAAATCTGCCTCTGACACTCCGTATACAAGCCCCGCCCACTCCGACCCACCCCGGCTGCATGAAGCAGAACTTTTAATTTTCCTGAAGGAATCAATAAAGTACTAACAATCTATTCAATTAATAAAAAAACATACTGTAATAACTTCAAGTAAATAATGACTATTAAGAACCAAATACAAACAAACAAACAAACAAAACAAAACTAAAAATAGTCTTTTTCCTCACAATGTGTTGACTTTTTGTCTTTTAAAATTGGGAACAATTTCTCATATTATTTCTGTTTCTGTAATATTGCAATATTTTCTCCTATATTTATTACTTTAATATGTGAAATTATTATTTTTTAGAACAAAATGGTGACATTTGTCATATAAAACTCTGACTTTTATCACAATATTGCCAAATTTTTTGTTGTCCTTGTAAAATAGTGACATTTAAAAAAAAAAAAAAAAAAAGAGGACTTTTGTCACAAATTTGCCAAGTAAAATTCTGATTATTATTATAATATTGCAATCCATCCATCCATTCTTTTTCTACCGCTTATTCCCTTTGGGGTCACGGGGTGCTGGTGCCTATCTCAGCTACAATCGGGCGGAAGGCGCTGTACACCCAGGACAAATCACCCGCTCATCGCAGATTATAATATTGCAAACATTTCAAAGTTTTCTTATAAAATTGTGACATTTGTTGAGTAAAATTACTTTCAAAGAATTGCCAAAATTTAAGCTTTTCTTGTAAAAAAGCGACTGTTATTGAGTAAAATTCCAACTTTTATCATAATATTGCACAAATGTTCAGTTTTTTTTTGTAATATTTTAACTCCCGTTGAGTAAAAGGAGGACTTTTATTATAATACTGCCGACATTCTAAGTTTTTCTCGGGAAATTGTGACCTTTTTCTTGTAAAATTCCAACTCATTTTTCACAACAAGCTTTTTTATATGTGCATAGTATGTAAATATTGTTCATGTTGTAAATACACTTCTTTATATATTTAGAAAGGCTGCGCCTAAACAGGGAGGCATTTTTCTCAGCTCTCTGAGTGTGTGTGTGTGTGTGTGTGTGTGTGTGTATGTGGGTGTGTGTGTGTCTGTACGTGGGTGTGTGGGGAGGCATTTTTTTTCAGGTCACAAAGTGTGTGTGTGTGTGGAGAGGCATTTTTCTCAGGTCTCAAAGTGTGTGTGTGAGTGTGTGTGTGCGTGTGTGTTTGTGTGTGTCTTTCTGTGTGTGTGTGTGTGCGTCTGTGTTTGTGTGTGTGTGTCTGTCTGTGTGTGTGTGGGGAGGCATTTTTCTCAAGTCTCAGAGTGTGTGTGTGAGTAAATGTGCGTCTGTGTTTGTGTGTGTCTGTGTGTGTGTGTGGGGGGGGGCATTTTTCTCACGTCTCAAAGTATGTGTGTGTGCGTGTGTGTGTGTGTGGGGGGGGCATTTTTCTCAGGTCTCAAAGTTTGTGTGTGCGTGTGCGTGTGTGTGTGTGGGGGGGGGGGAAAGCATTTTTCTCAGGTTTCAAAGTGTGTGAGTGTTTGTGTGTGTGTGTGTGTTTGGGGAGGCATTTTTCTCAGGTCTCAAAGTGTGTGTGTGCGTTTGTGTGTGTCTGTCTCTGTGTGTGTGTGTGTGTGTGTGTGTGTGTGGGGAGGCATTTTTCTCAAGTCTCAGAGTGAGTGTGTGTGTGTGGGGGGGGGGGGGTGAGGCATTTTTCTCAGGTCTCAAAGTGTGTGCGTGCGTTTGTGTGTGTCTGTCTGTGTGTGTGTGTGTGGGGAAGCATTTTTCTCAGGTCTCAAAGTGTGTGTGTGTGTATTAATCAGGCATGTGTGCATGTTGTACATGCAAGGTGTATCCTCCCCACTAGAGGGCACTGTGGCTCTTTGTATGGAAGAGCATGAAGTCCAGCTTGATGATGGAGTCTTAGTCTTTGTTGTTATTAGTGACCATGCATCTTTCTTGTGACTAACATGATGGAGTCTTAGTCTTTGTTGTTATTAGTGACCATGCATCTTTCTTCTGACTAACATGATGGAGTCTTAGTCTTTGTTGTTATTAGTGACCATGCATCTTTCTTGTGACTAACATGATGGAGTCTTAGTCTTTGTTGTTATTAGTGACCATGCATCTTTCTTGTGACAAAATTGGCACTTGACTAAGATTTGTTCTCGGCTGATGTACTACATTGCACTATAGGTTCAGTTTTAGCCTTGATATTTGGTTATGGTTGTTAGGAGTGTCAACAACATCCATTTTATGAATTTATTATGTCTCTACTGAAAATGTGAGCAATCAAAAGTATACATACAGCAATGTTCATATTTGCTTCCATGTCCCTTGGCAAGTTTACCTGCAATAAGGTGCTTTTGGTCGCCACCCACATGCTTCCGTGCACATTTTTCACCACAAGATTGCTGCAGTTCAGCTAAATGTGTTGCTTTTCTGACATGGACTTGTTTCTTCAGCATTGTCCACACCTTTAAAGTCAGGCCATTCTAAAACTTTCATTCTAGCCTTTTGAGGTGTGTTTGGGGTCATTGTCCTGTTGGAACACCCAACTGTGCCCAAGACCCAACCTTAGCTTGTCCTGAACAATTTGGAGCTAATCCTCCTTTTTCATTGTCCCATTTAAAGCACATGTTCCATTGGCAGCAAAACAGGCCCAGAGCATAATACTACCTCCACCATGCTGGACGGTAGGTGTGGTGTTCCTTTCCTGGGATTAAAGGCCTCACCTTTCCTCCTCCAAACATATTGCTGGGTATTGTGGCCAAACAGCTCCATTTTAGTTCCGTCTGACACCGCATGACAAAGATGAGACCTGGAGGAAAGGTTGTTTGGATTGGGTCATATATCAAAATGTTGTGCTCTCAGGACTTCAGAGTGCAATTTCATGAATTTCTGACATTGTCCACAAGGCGGAAGCATACTTTTTATCCATTTTATTGTCAGATATTTGAAATTCAGTCGGAGGCTAATGCTAGCGTGTAAGAGTTGATGTTTTACTCGTTCACTGACGTTCCTACAACTGCTGTTGGGGAGGCATGCACCCACATTTTTCTTCTCAACCGTTAGCTGGAAGACAGCTGGTATCTCAGGGCACTTGTGTGTCTTCTTCTGGAACAAACTAATACCACTGGTATCACTCCCCCTGCGATACCAGGCGTCCATCAGTGATATCAGTGTGTCAACCTCCATCATGTACAGTATTAGAAGATCACAACATGGTTGATCTGGTGGTTTGTGTGTAGATGTTGAGAAGAAAGTAAACCAGGGGCTCATGTGTCCTGTTTATTATCACACGGGCCCTCACATTCATCTTAGGGGCCCCTGGGAGGTGAGGGTCGTGACCTTTCGGCGGTGGTGCTGTCAAACAAGCTTTTTGTTACGTCCTACCAAATGTTTCTTCTTTTTATACTTGTTGGCTCTCTGAGGTTTGCAGACAGTTTGGAACTTGAAACACGGACAAATGAAAGCATGATATTTTTATTTTCAAAACCAGTACAATTTATTGACTTTTTCCCCCTCAAGTTTAGTCCCGAGGACCCAGAAGGATCTCAGTCGTACAAATGTTCAACATAAGTTATATATTATTTCATTATCACATCCATTTGTCAATATGACAGGGTTTTTTTTTCATGTTTGATGACCTTCTTGTTAATGAAGCAGCTGTTTTTACGGCACAAACACAAAATATGCAATAGTTTCCTGCTAAAAAAATGTTCAAAGTCTAATATTTGATGTGAAGTAATTAGAGCCTTCAATATGTCAATTATTCACCACAATATTAAATGGTAAGTGGCTTTTCTACCCATTTTTAAGGAGCCCAAAGCACTTTGACACTATTTCCACATTCACACATTCACACACACATTCACCCATTCACACACACATTCACACACACATTCACACACACATTCACCCATTCACACACACATTCACACACACATTCACACACTTACATCGGTCAGTCTGTGAATGTTTATCGTGTATTGATTTGGATTCATTATTATTTTTGGAGCAAAGACAGTTAAAAAAATATATTTCTCAGTTTTAGATTTTAAACATTTTTGTGGTTCACTGCTTAAATCTTTAGATGAGTTTTTCTCAAAGTGTTTACACAAAGTGGCAGCTCAGAAAACAACTTGGCTCTCCAATTAGCACCATCTCACAGTAGCGTGGTAGGCCCAAGTATTCATTAAAGCATGCAGCGGTTGTATTTAACAAGTATACATTTAATGTTACTGCCAGTTTGAACAGTAACACTGTTTGAATATAGAAAAAAAAAAAGTACTCTAAGTGATTTTTTTTTGGGCATACCACTGGATGGAACCCTGCGCTTACCACAGTTGGAGAATAAGTGCTGGAGATCAACTTCAAGTTTTTATTAATTTTGAATGTTTTTTTATTCTTTGCTGTTTTTTGTATATATATTTTTTATAGCAAACACACACAAAAAGCAATATTCCCTTCCCCTTCAAAAAAATTAATAATAATTAAATTCTAATTAGACTATTTGATGTGAAGTAATCAGAGCCTTGAATATGTTAATAATTCATAACATTGATTTTGATTAATTATTATTTTTGAGCAACTACAGTTAAAAAAAAAAAACACTAAAATTTCCAGGGGTCCAAAAGGGTCCCACTCATAAAGGATGATACGTTTTTATTCATTTTGTATGTTTACTTTTGTTTGTTCTTTCCTCTTTTTGTATATAATTTTTTTTTAATGGAAAACACACAAAACCTGCAATATCCGCTCCCCCCCAAAAAAGTTCTAATAAAACTATTTGATGTGAAGTTAATTGGCGCCTTGACTATATTAACAATTCTTGATACTGGTTTTGATTCATTATTATTTTTGAGCAAAAGCCTTGAAAAAAGTCAAGGTGTTAAAAGTAGGTCTTGCATTTTCTAATATATTTGCTTTTGCAAACTTCAAATCTGCCAATTATACATTTTATTAATTTTGTATGTTTTTGTTAGTTTGTTCTTTGCTCTTTTTGTATATAATTTTTTTTGTTATGGCAAACACACAAAAATGCAATACCCCCCCCCCCCCCCTTTCCCCTCGAATTATTACAAATTTTAATGAGACTATTTGATGAGAAGTATTTGAAGCCCTGAATATGTCAATAATTCATAACATTGATTTTGATTCATTATTATTGAGTAATTATAGTTTTAAAAAATCCCACTAAAAGTCCCAGGGATCCAAAAGGGTCCCACTCATAAAGGTGTTAAAAATAGGTCTTGCATTTTGTTTATTTGTTTCCTTTCACGTTTTTTTACAATCTTCAAATCTATCCGTCAATTATAAATAGAATTTTTTTTTCTTCATGTTTTTATTTGTTTTATGTCCTTTTTGTCATGGAAACCTTTTTTTTTTATGACACACACACAAAATACGCAATATTTCCTCCTGTAATTTTTGATATGAAGTATTTGAAGCCCTGAATGTCAATAATTCATAAGATTGATTTTGATTCATTATTATTTTTGATCGACTACGGTACAGTTAAACAAAATCCCACTAAAAGTCCCAGGGGTCCAAAAGGGTCCCACTCATAAAGGTGTTAAAAATAGGTCTTGCATTTTGTTTATTTTTTACTCTTAATGCTTGAATCTCAATCTTCAAATCTATCCGTCGTATATAAGTAAAACTTTTTTTCATGTTTTAATTTGGTTTATTCCCTTTTTGTCATGGAAATTTTTTGTTTTAATGACAAACACACAAAATATGCATAATTTCCCCCAAATAAACAAAGTGTAATATTTAATATGAATTATTTTGATCCTTGAATAAGTCAATAATTCATAACATTGATTTTGATTCATTATTATTTTTGAGCGATACCAGTTTTCGAGTAAAAAACAAAAATCTGCATTGCAACTTTGTGTAATTTGAGTCAACATTGCAACTTTTTCTGGTCACATTTCACCCGTTTGCTTTTTCATTTCAATTTTTTAATGTTTTTTTCTGTAATACCAGCTTTTCAAATGTGCTAAAAATGGCCCCCGGTCCACACTTTAGACGCCCCAAGTTCAAGCCTTCTGTGAATTGGGGGAATCAGTGACAGGACACTTGCAGTTTTCCCACCTGAGGCCAGTTCTGGAAGTGGTTCTGGGCCATGGACAAGCTCCTGTTCATGAGGTGAGGGAGCAGGCCAACAATGGCTAATAGCTGCAAAAGTACACTTGCCTCTCCATCCAATACACTTGCCTCTCCATCCAATGTGGCCCCCGGCCAGCGCTAATTCCTCCCGTTCTTGCAGCCCGAAGCGTCCATTTGACAGAGAGCGCCATCTGCTTGGATGAAGTGACCTCCAGTCACGTCCAACTGGCACAAGACTCCAACTTGCATTAGCCTTTCACAAAGTAGCCTTTGGTCACACGGCAATCGAGGAGAAAAGTACAATAATGACTTAGGGCTGAAAAAACTGTATCACGATATCAGTCAATATCAATAATTACTGATGTTTTATGGAAATAAGGAAATGTAAAACATCCTTTTTGTAATTATAACTTTCTGTGATTATAATCCTTCAGCTATCAACTATTTTCTGCAGGTTTAGTGGTAGAAAATCATGTCTGTGTAACATTATTTTGCCCTGTTCTTATTTAACTAAGGGAAAGATTTTTTTTATGCAGTAAATATTTAAATCTTATCATTATATTGGTTGATATTGATAATTATTGGAATTTTTTTGATTTATGGCAGGGGTAGGGAACCTATGGCTCTCGAGCCAGATGTGGCTCTTTTGATGACTACATCTGGCTCTCGGATAAATTTGAGTTGACACTACTTAACACAATAAGTAATGAATAATTCCACTTGTAATCACAGTGTTGAAAATAACGTTAAAAATATAAAAATGCTCATGCATTTGAATCCATCCATCTTTTTTTCTACCGCACCTGTTCAAGAAGTTGCCTTAAGGGTAAGAAATAATTAATTTAGTATTGGTTAGTGTAGGGCTAGCCCTCTTGTGGGTTCTTCAACAAGGCCCAGGTGGGCCTTTACACACCTGTCGCTGATTTCGAGGCCAGTCCTGGTAACACCCCGCTTCACTGCAGACCACGCCCCCTCCCCCTCCTAAGTTAGGTTCAGAATAACAACGTTATTACAAAGAATAAGTGCCCTATTATACTCTAGAAATGTTGGTCTTAATTAAAAATGCACACTTTTAGTTGTGTTCAGTGTTAAAAATATATTATATGGCTCTTATGTAAATACATTTTAAAATATTTGGCTTCTTGGCTCTCTCAGCCAAAAAGGTTCCCGACCCCTGATCTATGGAAAATAAGGAGCAGGAGAAAAATACATTTGATTGTAAATAACTTCCTGTGATTATAATCCCTCAGCTATCAAGGCAGAAAGGAAATGTCAACACAATCATGAAAACAATCCAATGTCAACAAAATAGTCAAATCCCATTGGACACTCAACTATAAGCTCTTTAAAAAAAAGGAATATGTAAGAAACGCTTCATAAAGTGTAAGAAAATAGTGCAATGTGTGAAAATGTAAAGATAGACTGTGTAACATTATTTTGCCCTCTTATGTAACCATGGAAAGGAATGTTTGTTTTGCAGTAATTATTTTAATTGTTTTATTATATCGGTCGATATTGATGATTGTTGACATTTTTTATGACCTATGTTTAAAAAAGGACCAGGAGAAAATGCAAACCTGAGAAGAACTTTTTTCTGCAGGTTTGGAATAGAATAGAATAGAAAGTACTTTATTGATCCCTGGTGGAAGTTCAGAAGTGGCAGGAAATAACGCCTGTGAAATATTATTTTGTCCTGATATTCTTATTCAACTATGGAAATGTTGTTCTATTGAAATACTTTTTTATTGCTTCATATCGATCCATCCATCCTTTTTCTACCGCTTATTCCCTTTTTTTTGGGGTCGCGGGGGGCGCTGGCGCCCATCTCAGCTACAATCGGGCGGAAGGCGGGGTACACCCTGGACAAGTCGCCACCTCATCGCAGACTTCATATCGATAATTATTGATATTTTTTATGACCAATGGAAAATAAGTAGCAGTAGAAAAATGTATTCGAAATGTAACCTTCCTATCATTAGAGTCTGTTTGGGGGTCCTGGAGAGGCCATGAGTGTTTTTTCTTCCGGTCCTGGTCCTGGATCTGGGGACCAGACTTGTACTTGACAGTTTTCCCAAGATGTGTTTTTGGTGAACTGGTAGAAGTTGAACTCGCTGTAAAATCTGCTTTGTCTTCTCCTTCACTGCCACGCAGGACTGGATAGAAGCCGGGCCTGCGTAGACCTTGGAGACCATGGAAAGCCCCCGGGAGATGCTCGGATGATCCGCTGGACTGAGACCCGGTCCATACAGCCCGAGACCGTGAGCGCGTCCTGGAGGGTGCTGACCTGCCACCTGGGTCACGGAGCTCCTCACACCAGAGATGCCCTCGCCTCCCAACGATGGAGGTGAGTCTCACTCTTTCTACCTATTTTGTATCTATATATATATATATATATATATATATACAAACCCCGTTTCCATATGAGTTGGGAAATGGTGTTAGATGTAAATATAAACAGAATACAATGATTTGCAAATCCTTTTCAAGCCATATTCAGTTGAATATGCTACAAAGACAACATATTTGATGTTCAAACTCATAAACTTTTTGTTTTTTGCAAAATAATCATTACTTTAAAATTTGATGCCAGCAACACGTGACAAAGAAGTTGGGAAAGGTGGCACTAAATACTGATAAAGTTGAGGAATGCTCATCAAACACTTATTGTGAACATCCCACAGGTGTGCAGGCTAATTGGGAACAGGTGGGTGCCATGATTGGCTATAAAAACAGCTTCCCAGTCTTTCACAAGAAAGGATGGGGCGAGGTAAACCCCTTTGTCCACAACTGTGTGAGCAAATAGTCAAACAGTTTAAGAACAAAGTTTCTCAAAGTGACATTGCAAGAAATTTAGGGATTTCAACAATCTTTGCTCCATAATATCATCAAAAGGTTCAGAGAATCTGGAGAAATCACTCCACGTAAGCAGCATGGCCAGAAACCAACATTGTATGACCGTGACCTTCCATCCCTCAGACGGCACTGTATCAAAAACCGACATCAATCTCTAAAGCAGGGGTCCCAAACTCAATTGACCTGAGGGCCACTGTATGCAGAAACTGGGTGAGGCCGGGCCGCAAGAAAAGATTTCTTCAAAAATCTAACATGCACTTTTTAATGAATTCACCTTCTATGAATGGCTTTCTCGCCCCAACAACATACTTGCCAACCCTCACCATTTTTCCGGGAGACTCCTGAATGTCAGTGCACCTCCCGACAATCTGCCGCTGCAAACATTCTCCCCAATTTGTACCAATTTTCACCCGGCCGACATTATTATGGGCTGCCGTGACTGCACTGCCTTTAACGTCCTCTACAACAGTGGTTCTCAACCTTTTTTCACTGATGTACCCCCGTCAACATGTTTTTATTCAAGTACCCCCTAATCACAGCAAAGCATTTTTGCTTGAAAAAACGAGATAAAGAAGTAAAATACAGCACTATGTCATCAGTTTCTGATTTATTACATTGTAAAAGCTGTCATGCCTGTAATTCAGTTTTAAGTTTGATCATGTTTGTTTTGTTTGTGGACTCTTGCTTCATGTTTTGCACTTCCTGGTTTTGTTTCCATGCCAACCCATTAGTTTCCACCTGGTCCCCTTAGTCACGCCCGACCCTCCGCCTCTCACACCTGCTTCTAATTACCACAGCAGTATTGAAGTCATTTGTTTTCCTTTCCTCGGCCTGACTTCTTTACCTCCTGGACTGTGTTGAGCCCTCATGACCACGGACCTACCCTTCCTTGCCGGACCATCATGCTTTGCCAGGCTGTTTGTTTGTAAGACTTCTTTGTTTATATGTCTCAGTGCTAGTTTTTGGTTTGCCAGGTGCCTTTTATATCATCTTCTGTTTGTTTTGTAGATAGTATTGCCATTGTGCTGTTTTTGTTTAAGTTTTAGCATCGATTATTATCCGCCATCGAGCGTGCTTTTTGTTTTGCCTTTTTGTATTATAGTGTATAAATAAAAAGCATGTACTTACATTCACGTCTCGCCCGTTCGATTCAGCCTTTGTGTAGAAGAAGCAAAATAAATGTCACAGTCCTGACAATAACAGTGCAAAATATTGCTCACTTGTAGTGGTCTTTCTTCAACTTTTTGGAAAAAAAGATATACAAATAACTCAAAACTTGTTGAAAAATAAACAAGTGATTCAATTATAAGTAAAGATTTCTAATCCTCAACTTAAAGTGTCCTCTTTGGGGATTACTTCTAAACATTTCTTCACAAAAAAAGAAGTCTTTAACATCAATATTTATGGAACATGTCCACAAAAAGTCTAGCTGTCAACACTGAATATTGCATTATTACATTTCTTTTCACACTTTATCAACTTACATTCATATTTTGTTGAAGTATTATTGTGAAGTGAATTATATTTATATAGCGCTTTTCTCTAGTGACTCAAAGCGCTTTACATAGTGAAACCCAATATCTAAGTTACATTTAAAGCAGTGTGGGTGGCACTGGGAGCAGGTGGGTAAAGTGTCTTGCCCAAGGACACAACGGCAGTGACTATCACGGCACAAGCGGGAATCGAACCTGCAACCCTCAAGTTGCTGGCACGGCCACTCTACCAACCGAGCTATGCCGCCCCAATAAACATATGTATAAAGTATTTATGAATTTCTGCTGTTTTTTTTAGAATGTTTTTAGTACATCTCACTTGTCCCTTGGCATACCTTCAAGTACCTCCAGGGGTTCGCGCGCCCCCAAAAGAGGACTACTTTTCCACTACATGTCATCGCCCAGGCTTTTTTTCCACCCAACCAATGTGCCAGCTCTGTATCATGTTTTGTGAGACTTGTGCAGAACAAGCTCAGTGGCTGCAAGACCTACTTGCTCAACAGCCATACAGGTCACACTGAGGGTGGCCGTATAAACAACTTTAACACTGTTACAAATATGCGCCACACTGTGAACCCACACCAAACAAGAATGACAAACCCTTTCTGGGAGAATTTCCGCACCCTAGCACAACTTAAACACAAGAGAACAAATACCCAGAACACCTTGCAGGGCTACAATATACAACACCTCAACCGACCCAAGTAAGGAGGGTGGGGGGTGTGGGGGGTTGCTGGTAGCAGGGGTGTGTATATTGTACCCCGGAAGAGTTAGGTCTGCATGGGATTCTGGGTAGTTGTCCTGGTGTCTTTATGTTGTGTTACGGTGCGGATGTTCTCCCGAAATGTTTGTCATTCTTGTTTGGTGTGGGTTAACAGTTTGGCACATATTTGCAACAGAGTTAAACGTTTATTTACGGCCACCCTTAGTGTGTCGTGTGTAGCTGTTGATCAAATATATCGTGCAATAACACACGTGCGTCTCACATGGTCAGAAGCAACATACAACTGGGCTTGCACGCTGCCAGTCCAGGATGTAGGGGGCGCTAAAGGCAGTGCCATTATGGCACTCCCTGAATATTGTTGATCTGGTAAAAATTGACAGGGGCTTCGAGAGAATTGGTGCCCTGAAATTCAGGGGTCTCCCGGGAAAATTGGGGACGTTGGCGAGCATGACCTATCAAGCGCCGTTCATATTAAATTTGCAGGCCGCACCAACATTAAATTATCATATCTAAGCGCGGGCCGCGTTATATCGTCTCGCAGGCCGCCTGTTTGAGACCTCTGCTCTAAAGGATATCACCACATGGGCTCAGGAACACTTCAGAAACCACTGTTATTAAATACAGTTGGTCGCTACATCTGTAAGTGCAAGTTAAAGCTCTACTATGCAAAGCGAAAGCCATTTATCAACAACATCCAGAAACGTCGCCGGCTTTTCTGGGCCCGAGATCATCTAAGATGGACTGATGCAAAGTGGAAAAGTCCTCTGTGGTCTGATGAGTCCACATTTCAAATTGTTCTTGGAAATATTCGACATCGTGTCATCTGGACCAAAGGGGAAGCGAACCATCCAGACTGTTATCCATGCAAAGTGTAAAAGCCAGCATGTGTGATGGTATGGGGGTGCATTAGTGCCCAAGGCATGCGTAACTTACACATCTGTGAAGGCACCATTAATGCTGAAAGGTACATACAGGTTTTGGAACAACATATGCTGCCATCTAAGCGCCATATTTTTCATGGACGCCCCTGCTTATTTCAGGAAGACAATACCAAGCCACATTCAGCACGTGTTACAACAGCGTGGCTTCGTAAAAAAAGAGTGTAGGCACTTTCCTGGCCCGCCTGCAGTCCAGCCCTGACTGCCATGGAAAATGTGTGGCGCATTATGAAGCGTAAAATAGGACAGCAGAGACCCCGGACTGTTGAAGGACTGAAGCTCTACATAAAACAAGAATGGGAAAGAATTCCACTTTCAAAGCTTCAACAATTAGTTTCCTCAGTTCCCAAACGTTTATTGAGTGTTGTTAAAAGAAAAGGTGATGTAACACAGTGGTGAACATGCCCTTTCCCAACTACTTTGGCATGTGTTGCAGCCATGAAATTCTAAAAAAAATCAAGTTTATGAGTTTGAACATCAAATATGTTGTGTTTGTAGCATATTCAACTGAATATGGGTTGAAAAGGATTTGCAAATCATTGTATTCTGTTTATATTTACATCTAACACAAGTTCCCAACTCATATGGAAACGGGGTTTGTACATGCCATGTTGTACGTGACATGTTGTATGTGACACGTTGTACGTGACGTGTTGTCACGTGACATGTCACGTGACAACACGTCACGTACAACATGTCTAGTGACATGTACGTGACATGTTGTACGTGACGTGTTGTTAAGTGACATGTTGTTAAGTGACATGTTGTTACGTGACATGTTGTACGTGACATGTTGTACGTGACATGTTGTACGTGACATGTTGTATGTGACGTGTTGTTACGTGACATGTTGTTACGTGACATGTTGTACGTGACATGTTGTACGTGACATGTTGTATGTGACGTGTTGTTAAGTGACATGTTGTTACGTGACATGTTGTACGTGACGTGTTGTATGTGACGTGTTGTTAAGTGACATGTTGTTACGTGACATGTTGTATGTGACGTGTTGTTAAGTGACATGTTGTTACGTGACATGTTGTACGTGACATGTTGTACGTGACATGTTGTATGTGACGTGTTGTTAAGTGACATGTTGTTACGTGACATGTTGTACGTGACGTGTTGTATGTGACGTGTTGTTAAGTGACATGTTGTTAAGTGACATGTTGTACGTGACATGTTGTACGTGACATGTTGTATGTGACGTGTTGTTAAGTGACATGTTGTTACGTGACATGTTGTACGTGACATGTTGTTACGTGACATGTTGTACGTGACATGTTGTACGTGACATGTACATGACATGTTGTTACGTGACATGTATGTGACATGTTATTACGTGACATGTTGTTACGTGACATGTATGTGACATGTTATTACGTGACATGTTGTTACGTGACATGTACGTGACATGTTGTTACGTGACATGTTGTTACGTGACATGTTGTACGTGACATGTTACGTGACATGTACGTGACATGTTGTTACGTGACATGTTGTTACGTGACATGTTGTACGTGACATGTTACGTGACATGTACGTGACATGTTGTTACGTGACATGTTGTACGTGACATGTTGTACGTGACATGTTGTTACGTGACATGTTGTACGTGACATGTTGTTACGTGACATGTATGTGACATGTTGTACGTGACATGCTGTTACGTGACATGTTAAGTGACATGTTGTTACGTGACATGTGGTGCAGAAGGAGGAGAAGGAGGAGGCGTGATGGTGGGCTGCTACCAGGCCAAGAGGAAGGTGCGCAGCAAGAAGAAGAAGAAAGGCGTCATCGGCGCCAACGTGGCTGGCACCAAATATGAGATTGGTAAGACTTTCATTTTGAGCTGAAGATCGAAGATTGTTTATTTTGGAGTGATGTTGTCAAAGGAGCTTTCATTCTTTAAATGCACAAAGTTGACTTTGCACACACTAAAGTTGACTTGTCAAAGTCCAAATGTCACCTCATTCTTCGAACTCACAATCTGTCAATCATCTGACATCTCATCATTCATTTTGCGTGTCAGCTTTCATTTTATTTAGGAGGCCCTGCCGTTTTATTTAAAGTGACCTGCCATTTTATTTTATGAGGCCCTTCTGCTTCTTTTTATTAGGCCCTGCCAGTTTATTCAATGTGACCGATGCATTATTTTATGAGGCCCTCTAGCTTTATTTTGTGAGGCCCTGCCGTTTTACTTAAAGTGACCTGCCGTTTTATTTTATTAGGCCCTGCCGGATTATTTAAAGTGACCGCTGCATTATTGTATGTGGTCCTGCCGATTTATTTTATGAGGCCCTGTCGTTTTTATTTAAGGTGACCTGCCAATTTATTTTATGAGGCCCTGTAGCTTTATTTTAGGAAGCACTTCCGTTTTATTTTGTTGTCCTTCCGCTTTATTTTATGAGGCCCTGCCGCATTATTTAAAGTGAACTGTCGCTTTATTTTATCTGGTCCTGCCGATTTATTTTATGAAGCCCTGTCGCTTTATTTAAGGTGACCTGCCAATTTATTTCAAGAAGCCCTGTCGCTTTATTTAAAGTGAACTGTCGCTTTATTTGATCTGGTCCTGCCGATTTATTTTATGAAGCCCTGTCGCTTTATTTAAAGTGACCTGCCGCTTAATTTGATCTGGTCCTGTCGCTTTATTTTATGAGGCCCTGTCGTTTTATATTAGGAGGCGCTGCCTTTTTATTTTTTGTGGTCCTGCCGTTTTTTTATGACGCCCTGCCGCTTTATTTTGTGGTCTGTCATTTCATTTAAGTTGGCCCACCACGTTATTTAATGTCATCCGTGGGGCCTCATAAAATGATGTTGCGGACGACATTATTTTATGAGGCCCCATGTTCATTTAACGAGGTTTGCAGCATAATTTAAGGTGGCCCGCTGCTTCATTGTGAGCAACAAGTATGTGCTCCAATCACTACATCACAAAAATTAAGAGTTGTAGGAATGATTGGAAACTAAAGACAGCCATGACATCATGTTCTTTACAAGTGTACCTATACTTTTGACCACCACTGTATATATATATATATATATATGCAGTGGGGCCAAAAAGTATTTAGTCAGCCAGCGATTGTGCAAGTTCTCCCACTTCAAATGATGACAGAGGTCTGTCATGTTCATCATAGGTACACTTCAACTGGGAGAGACAGAATGGGGAAAAAAATCCAGGAATTTTTAAAGAATTTATTTGTAAATGATGGTGGAAAATAAGTATTTGGTCAAGCATTCAAAGCTCTCACTGATGGAAGGAGGTTTTGGCTCCAAATCTCAGGATACATGGCCCCATTCATTCTTTCCTTAACACGGATCAATCGTCCTGTCCCCTTAGCAGAAAAACAGCCCCAAAGCATGATGTTTCCACCCCCATGCTTCACAGTAGGTATGGTGTTCTTGGGATGCAACTCAGTATTCTTCTTCCTCCAAACACCACCAGTTGAGTTTATACCAAAAAGTTCTATTTTGGTTTCATCTGACCACATGAAATTCTCCCAATCCTCTGCTGTATCATCCATGTGCTCTCTGGCAAACTACAGACGGGCCTGGACATGCACTGGCTTAAGCAGGGGGACACGTCTGGCACTGCAGGATTTGATTCCCTGTCGGCATAGTGTGTTACTGATGGTAGCCTTTGTTACTTTGGTCCCAGCTCTCTGTAGGTCATTCACCAGGTCCCCCCGTGTGGTTCTGGGATTTTTGCTCACCATTCTCTATTTTAGTTTCATCTGACCACATGACATCCTCCCAATCCTCTGCTGTATCATCCATGTATCCATTTTGGTATCAACTCAACTGGTGGTGTTTGGAGGAAGAAGAATACTGAGTTGCATCCCAAGAACACCATACCTACTGTGAAGCATGGGGGTGGAAACATCATGCTTTGGGGCTGTTTTTCTGCTAAGGTGACAGGACGATTGATCCGTGTTAAGGAAAGAATGAATGGGGCCATGTATCGTGAGATTTGGAGCCAAAACCTCCTTCCATCAGTGAGAGCTTTGAATGCTTGACCAAATACTTATTTTCCACCATCATTTACAAATAAATTCTTTAAAATTCCTACAATGTGAATTCCTGGATTTGTTTTCCCATTCTGTCTCTCCCAGTTGAAGTGTACCTATGATGAAAATGACACACCTCTGTCATCATTTGAAGTGGGAGAACTTGCACAATCGCTGGCTGACTAAATACTTTTTGCCCCTCTGTATATATATATATATACATTTTATTATTTGAACCCGGTTTCTGTGTCTGCAAGGTTATGTACTATTGTTGGGTTGTTTTTCAGAGAATAACCAATTCTTGAGTTGGAGGATTTTTTTTTTCTCCTTATTAAAAAGTATTTTTTTTCAAAAGGGAATACATAAAGGAGAACTCTCAATAACATAATTTTTAATCACACATTTTATGTACATGAAGTGCGTCCTTTACCCTTTCCCTGTCCTTCCGAGACGGCCTCAGCCAGCGCCGTCAGCAGTCCTGACATGCGCGGCTATATTGCGCGGCGCCAGCGCTCTCAGGGGTGAGTTAGCACTTTGGAAAGTGTGGAGTCAGCAGGAACAATGTGGTCATGTAGATGGGAGTCCAGCTGTGAATCGCCGTGGTGAAGGCCTCATGCCGGCCCTTCTGGGCGCACACCTGGGCTGTTTCCACCAGAAATCGACACTAAACGTTGCTTCCTTTTTTTTTGGAATGTGTTTTCGGAATATCCTGAATTGCCCACAAAGAAGGATTGGCCTGAGGCGTTTATCAAGGTTGTCCCAAATATTAAAGTCTAAAAGATATGCAAATTCATGCAGTAAATACCACATTTTCCGGAGTGTAGAGCGCATTTGTATATAAGCCACACCCACTACACTTCAGAAAAAACAAATCCAAATATTAGTCGCAGATTTACACATTGTGAAAAGAGTTATTTACACAGAAATATTCTGTGTTTATTTAAATAGCTTCATTGTTTCCGAACAAGGCAGTAAAACAGCTGATCAAACAAAACAGAAGTCATGGTTATGGACTCACTAGCTGCGCAAGCACAGCAAAGCATAAATATTCTGTAAATGTTTATTCCCATACCTTAATTGTTTCCAATTAAACCAATGTAGTATCTGTTAGTCTACAAAATAACATGTTTCCTTCTGCATGTTTTTTAATGGCAAAAACACAAAACGTGCAACATTTTCCCCAAAATATAAAAAAAATAATACATTGATGGGAAAGTAATTGGAGCCTCACATAAATATTTCATTAAAACATCGCTTTTGATTAATTAATTTAGTTTTATTTTAACAAGTGCAGTTTATTAAATAGCAGACTAGAGATCTCATGGATCCAAAATGACCACCCCTACTTGTAAAACTGTCAAAGTGTGGGATATCCAATGATTCCTTGCCCAAATAATTATGCTTAAGACTATAAGTGTGTTTTTTATTTTTAATGAATTCAATTTTTTTTACCTATTTTAAAATGTTTACATATGATATTCACGATAATTATCTATTTTTAAAAAAGGAACAAGAAGTGTAATTTTAGGAAATCATTGCAATAAAAAGATTTAAATATTACTTTCAATGCTTAAATCTCAAAAGCGATTTCAAATCTATCCGTCAATTGTACGTTTTTATTATATTTTGAGAAATGACAATTTTTAGGTCAAAACCTGCCTTAGTTCTTTTCAATTGGGCTTTTAAAAAGTGAGCTGGGGGCCGCAAATAAGCCCCCTGTTGTGTTTTTGCCTACGACTATAGTGTGTGTGCTTTTTGGTACTATGATTATTTCATCATTTTTGAAATGTTTGTATATGACATTCACTATAATTATTATTTAAAAAAAGGGACAAGATGTGCAATTTTATGAAATCATTACCAAAAAAAAAGCCTTACAATAAAAATTACTTTCAACGCTTAAATCTCAAGAATGATTTAAGCAAACTATAAGTTTTTATTAGTTTTGGAGAAATGACAATTTTCAAGTAAAAAACTGCCTTTATCAGTGTCAACATTGCAACTTTTTATTGTTGCATTACACCTGTTTGCTCTTTAATTGCAGTTTTTGTTTTTTTTCCTAAAATTAAAAGAAAAAAAAATGGGGCCATTAAAAAGTGAGCTGGGGGCCACAAAAAGCCCCCCTGTTGTGTAAAAATAGAAGTCTTAAAGTCAGGACGTCATTCTTCTAACTTTAGAATGAAACACAAGCCAAATATCTATTTGACTTATTTATTTTAAGTATAACTTATTTTTCTGCCCATTCTATTGTGATCTCACCTGATCTCACCTGAATGTCTTCCGGCAGTTCGCATAGTCATCAGCGAGATGGACTTCCTGAAGACCAGAGATGAAGACGAGACCGCCAATCTCATCTGGAACGACTCGGCCGTACAACACGAGAAAATTGCTGAGCTGAGGAATTATCAGGTACTGTGCATGCAAGCTCAGAGCAGGAAGTGATCTTCGCTTTTTGTGGTGCCGTCAACTTTCCTTTCAGTTGCAACTGGCTTGTGTCGTCGTCATGGAAACAGTCAAGTACTTTTGTCTTCTTTCACGTGCAACCGGCTTGTGTCGTCGTCATGGAAACATTCAAGTACTTTTGTGTCGGGCCATCACTAATTACAATATTGCTCTGCCCAAAGCACATGTACCTGCACTTGTTTATTGTACATATTACATATTGTTATGAAGGTGTCTGTTACTACATTTTATATACATATATATATTATATATACTTGCAGTGTGTATATAAAATGTTGATGGAAGGAATGCAGTTCCCCTTTATGCGGCATCAATTGAAAAATAGAGCAAAACGCTATATAAGACATATGTTAATACTGTAATTAATAATAATAATATTTGTTTTAAATGTTCGTATAATTTGTTCAATCCTGGAGCATTCAAAGTTCCTTTTCTTGGGGCGGTATAGTTTGGTTGGTAGAGTGGCTGTGCCAGCAACTTAAGGGTTGTGAAGTGAAGTGAATTATATTTATATAGCGCTTTTCTCTAGTGACTCAAAGCGCTTGTGGATTACAAAAAAAACACGACTCGTCAGCTTTTTAGTAATTATTGTAATGTCATTTTCTGCAACCTACCAAGAATGAGTTGTGAAGTGAATTATATTTATATAGCGCTTTTCTCTAGTGAGTCAAAGCGCTTTACATAGTGAAACCCAATATCTAAGTTACATTTAAAGCAGTGTGGGTGGCACTGGGAGCAGGTGGGTCAAGTGTCTTGCCTAAGGACACAACGGCAGTGACTAGGATGGCGCAAGCTGGAATCGAACCTGCAACCCTCAAGTTGCTGGCACGGCCACTCTACCAACCGAGCTATGCCGCCCCAAGAAAAGGAACTTTGAATGCTTCTGCCAACCTAGTCACTGCCATTGTGTCCTTGGGCAAGACACTTTACCCACCTGCTCCCAATGCCACCCACAATGGTATGAATGTAACTTGGAAATTGGGTTTCATTATGTAAAGCGCTTTGAGTCACTAGAGAAAAGCGATATATAAATATAATTCACTTCACTTTCACTAGAACTTAGGGGCCAAACCAGACTCCTGAAGTGGGCCCCTTCCTCTTCCAATATGACTGTGCACCAGTGCACAAAGCAAGATCCATAACATGGACATGGATGACAGTTTGGCATGGATGAACTTGACTGGCCTGCACAGAGTCTTGACCTGAACCCCAATAGAACGTAGACTGAGAGCCAGGTGTTCTCCACCAACATCAGTGTGTCACCTCACCAATGCACTTTTGGAAGAATGGTGGAAAATTGCTATAAACACCCTCGGCAACCTTGTGGACAGCCTTCCCAGAAGAGTTGAAGCTGTAATAGCTGCAAATGGTCATATTGAAGCCTAGGGGTTAGGAATGGGATGGCACTTCAAGGTCATATGTGAGTCAAGGCAGGTGGCCAAATACTTTTGTCAATGTAGTGTATCTTGGCAGTCGGGGGAAACCCTGGTGACTTGTGGCGTTCCCAGAAACACTGCGCCCTGATTTTTGCCTGCAGGCGCGACACAAAACGGAGCCCAAAGTTTGTAGCTGGGAAAGTTTGCAAATGGAGGTCAGTGTGGAGTAGTGGTGTCCCACTTCCTGTGGAGGGAGCGTGGTATGGGTGCAGCCGAGGGTGTGTTGCTGTTTGCTGGGGTGTGGCCGCCCCGCACGCACAGCAGCTTCAAGGCCTACTGAAATGAGATGTTCTTATTCAAACGGGGATAGCAGCTCCATTCTATGTGTCATACTCCATCATTTCCCCATATTTTTGCTAAAAGGATTTAGTAGAGAACATCCACGATAAATTTGGCAACTTTTGGTCGCTAATAAAAAAGCCTTGCCTGTAGCGGAAGTAGCAGACGATGTGCGCGTGACGTCACGGGTTGTGGAGCTCCTCACATCTGAACATTGTTTACAATCATGGCCACCAGCTGTGAGAGCGATTCGGACCGAGAAAGCGACGATTTCCCCATTAATTTGAGCGAGGATGAAAGATTTGTGGATGAGGAAAGAGAGAGTGAAGCTAAAATAAAAAAATAGGGACTAGAGTGTAGTGGGAGCGATTCAGATAGGGAAGATGCTGTGAGAGGCGCCGTGGCAGCCGTGGGGGTGGCAGGACCACTCGGCCAGGCCCAATTGCAACACGGGATAGAGCCATACCGCTTTGAACCTGACGCTCATGGTGACGGTCAGGAGGATGCTGCTGATATTGATGCTGGAGTGGCACACGACATAGATTGCCTTCAGAATACAGAATGGTAAAATGTGATTTATTTTTCAAAATGATGGCTGCATAATACACTGTACTTTGTGTATGTGGTCCAATCCAACCGTGTTCGCTTGACCGCTCTGTTCCGTAGTAAAGCTTGACTGTCATCTTTCGGGAATGTAAACAATGAAACACCGGCTGTGTTTGTGTTGCTACAGCCGGCCGCAATACACCGCTTCCCACCTACAGCTTTCTTCTTTGACGTCTCCATTGTTCATTGAACAAATTGCAAAAGATTCAGCAACACAGAAGTCCAGAATACTGTGGAATTTTGTGATGAAAACAGACGACTTAATATCTGGGCATGATGCTGGAACAATGTCCTCTACAATCTGTGATGTCACGCGCTGGTGTCATCATACCAACACGTTTTTAGCAGGATTTTTAATTTTAAAATTGCAATTTAGTAAACTAAAAAGGTTGTATTGGCATGTGTTGCAATGTTAATATTTCATCATTGATATATAAAGTGTCAGACTGCGTGGTGGCTAGTAGTGGCTTTCAGTAGGACTTTAATGTGCACAAAAGCTCATTATTGTCTTCCAGCACATTCTATCTCCCCAAAAAAGTCAACAGTTTTTGATTTCCTCCCGCAAACCACGTCTTCTTGCAGCATCGGCGTAATTGCGCCATTTCTTCCGGCTGCCTAATAACGCGCGTCTCGTCGGGATAATAATGGCATATCTTTTTTAACTCCCCCCCCCCCCCCTTGCGTTGCGGCGTAGGAGTTTGCAGTCAACTTTTACTTTAATTAACGCCCATGTTCAGGCTCATTTGCTGAAAGAACACAAAAGAAGCCCTAAAGATATTCTCCCCCCACTTTTGCTGCATTTAAAGCAAGTCATTGGGCTGTCTTATGATGCACGACCAATTACCTCCGCCCCTCCGAGCCCAGATTGATCTTGTCTTTTCTTCCCTTCCCAACCTGTGAAGGCGTGAGCAACACTGTGAGCTAAATAAGGTCCGCCGTCACCTTTTTGTTTTCAGATGCCTAATTGGGCATAAATGTCAGAGGATGGTCAGCGCGGGCGTGTAATGTGCTCGTTGTGGCGCCCCTGACCACGTCTGTCCGTCCCCCTGCAGAGAATCAACCATTTCCCCGGGATGGGAGAGATCTGCCGCAAAGACTGCTTGGCGAGGAACATGTGCAAGTAAGTTTCTCCCGGCGTCCAACCTGCTCAAAAGTGTAGGTACACTGGTCAAGAACATCCTGTCAAGGCTGACTTGACTTTCCAATCATTTCTTATATTTTTGTGATGTAGTGATTGGAGCACATACTTGTTGCTCACACAAAACATTCATGAAGTTTGCTTCTTTTATGAATTTATTATGTCTCTACTGAAAATGTGAGCAATCAAAAGTATACATACAGCAATGTTCATATTTGCTTCCATGTCCCTTGGCAAGTTTACCTGCAATAAGGTGCTTTTGCTAGCCATCCACAAGCTTCTGTGCATATTTTTCACCACAAAATTGCTGCAGTTCAGCTGAATGTGTTGCTTCTCTCACATGGACTTGTTTCTTCAGCATTGTCCACACCTTTAAGTCAGGACTTTCTAAAACTTTCATTCTAGCCTGATTTAGCCATTCCTTGACCACTTTTGAGGTGTGTTTGGGGTCATTGTCCTGTTGGAACAAGACCCAACCTCCCCCCTGATGATTTTAGCTTGTCCTGAATAATTTGGAGCTAATCCTCCTTTTTCATTGTCCCATTTAAAGCACACGTTCCATTGGCAGCAAAACAGGCCCAGAGCATTAAATATATTAGACAGATTAGATTAGATAGTACTTTATTTATTCCGTCAGGAGAGTTCCTTCAGGAAAATTACAATTTTCAGCACAATCCCATTCAAGATCAGACAAACATTACAGGGAGACAGAACAGGATCGCTGACGGGTCTGCCGGCTTCCAGCGCCCCTTACAAAAAAGATGACATACAGGTAAACAGGGGGGGGTGAAAAAAATAGAAGATTAAAAAAAATAAAAAATCGGTCTTAGCCTAGGCCCTGGAGTGGGGGTGCAGACTGAGGCCAAGAGAAAAGAACAACTGATAGCCATAGTACACATCCCTCTTACATGTGTGTAAGAGGGAAACATCAAACATCAAAGAACACAAAGGACATTAAAGACATTAAAGCAGCAGATACAAGCAGACACTTCTACATACACACATGAATAAAAAGTCAAAGAAACATATCCACTGTGGTGGCCTCTGTGGTGTTCCATGCCATCGTCCGCTGGGGTGGAGGGAGCATGGCCAGATACTACCACCACCATGTTTGACTGTAGGTATGGTGTTCCTCGGATTAAAGGCCTTACCTTTTCTCCTCCAAACATATTGCTGGGTATTGTGGCCAAAAAGCAACATTTTTGTTTCATCTGACACCACATGGACAGTGATGTCAGATGAAACAAAATATGCTTTAATCCCAGGAACACCATGCCCACCGTCAAACATGGTGGTGGTAGTATTATGCTCTGGGCCGGTTTTGCTGCCAATGGAACTGCTGCTTTAAATGGGACAATGAAAAAGGAGGATGAGCTCCAAATTGTTCAGGACAAGCTAAAATCATCAGGGGGGAGGTTGGGTCTTGGGCACAGTTGGGTGTTCCAACAGGACAATGACCCCAAACACACCTCAAAAGTGGTCAAGGAATGGCTAAATCAGGCTAGAATGAAGGTTTTAGAATGGCCTTCCCAAAGTCCTGACTTAAACGCTCCTGTCCAAAGGCAAAACCCAGGGCAGGTGCCAGATCATGCTGGAAAATGAAATCATTTCCATAGAGCTTTTCAACAGATGGAAGCATGTACACAGCTGCATTGACTCTGGACTTGATGAAACACAGTGGACCAAAACCAGCAGCTGACATGGCTCCCCAAACCATTGCTGACTTAGGGAACTTCCGTTGTCTAGAGTTCAGGAGTGGCTTGACCATGGGAATACGGCTATTGAAGCTGTATCTGTTGTAAAGCTCGATGGAGATGATGATTTCATGTTCCAGCATGATCTGGCACCTGCCCACAGTGCCAAAACCAGCAGTAACTGGTGTACTGACCATGGCATTACTGTCCTCCATTGGCCTGAACCTCAGAGAGAATTTGTGGGGTATTGTGAAGAAGAAACTGAAAGACACCAGACCCAATAATGCAAATGAGCTAAAGGCCACTATTGAAGCATCCTGGGCATCCATAACACCTCAGCAATGCCACAGACTGATTGGCTCCATGCCACACCACATTGATGCAGTAATCCATGCAAAAGGATTCCCAACCAAGTACTGAGTGCATTCATTGACATTTTCAAATGTTTGATTTTGTTTTGCTGTTATAAATCTTTTTTTTTTTACTTGGTCTGAGGAAATATTCTAATTTTTTGAGATAGGATTTTTGAGTTTCCTTAAGCTGTATGACATAATCAGCAATATTAAAATAATAAAAGGCTTGCAATATTTCAGTTGATGTGTAATGAATCCAGAATGTATGACACTTTCATGTTTTTAGTTGCATTACAGAAAATAAAGGACTTTATCACAATATTCTAATTTTCTGAGACAGTCCTGTATTTAACGTTGATCTTGTAACTTAAGTTAAAAAAACAATAAAAATGTAGCACTTTACGAGTGGGGCAACTTTTGGATCCCAAATATATTTAATGCGATTTTATTTATCTTTTCACTGAGATTACTCAAAAAGATTAATGAATTAAAATCAATGGTGTCCTGCATTATTGATATTCTTAAGGCTGTAATTACTTCACATCAAACATTGCTTTCTGAATGTTTTGGGCTGTGGGGGAAATACTGCATATTTCGGTTTTATTATTAAAAAACAAAGTTGTGTTTGACAAAAAAGGCATAATATCAACCCCAAGTTTAAATATTGTAGAGATTTACTGTAAGCGTTAAATTATTAAAAAACAAACATTAGTTTGACTTGTTTTTAACATTTTAGTGACTTAAACCCTTTATGGCCCTCAGGAGCCCTAAAGGTAATATAAATAATCCATATATTTTGTAATGGTTTGAAAATAAAAAATGTCAAAACGGCCCCTGCATGCTTTAATATTTCTGTGTGCGGCCCTCAGTGGAAAAAGTTTGGACACCCCTGCTGTACATATACTTTTGATCCAGCGGGTTTGCTCACATTTTCACTATAGCCATAATAAATTCATAAGAATGTTTTTAAACTTCCTCACCTTGTCACAATCCCAGCTTCATTTCTCTAACTTTAACACATGTGAATGTTTGCTGGCTTACGTGCTTTTCTGGATTCCAACCTACGTCTATTTTTTAGTAGGAATGTTACACTTACATGAGGCGCCTGCTGTGCACAGACTACACCTGGATCTATACTTAAAAATACACCATTATTGATATCAGCTGGAAATTGTGCTTCCTAAAGTAACTTGACTCGTTTTTAAGGCTGGGGGGGGGGGTGTGCATACTCCTCTGCATGTGACGCTGGAGTTTCAAGCGTGCTAAAGTACAACTCTTGCTTGGTGTGTCCAGGATGATCAAGTGCCAGCCTCAGGAGTACAGCTTCATACCCAAAACCTGGATATTCCCCGCCGAGTACACGCAGTTCCAAAACTACGTCACGGAGCTGCGGCGCAAACGCAAGCAGAAGACCTTCATTGTCAAGCCTGCCAACGGAGCCATGGGTCACGGGTAGGTCTCACACACACACACACACACACACACACACACACACACACACACACACACACACACACACACACACACACACACACACACACACACACACCTGACATTTTAGAGACCTGAGAAAAATTCCAACCTCTTTAGAACCACCCTTTTATATAAAGATGTGTATTTACAACATTAATAAAATATAAATACTACGCAAATATAAAACAGGTTGTTGTGAAAAATTTGCTGGAATTTCACAAGAAAAAGGTCACAATTTCACAAGGAAAAACTTAGAATGTTGGCAGTATTATAATGAAAGTTGTAATTTTACTCAACGCAAGTCAACATTTTGCAAAATCCTGAATATTTGTGCAATGTTATGATAAAAGTTGGAATTTTACTCAATGACAGTCGCAATTTTACAAGAAAAAGCTAAACATTTTGACAAATTTATGAAAAGAGTTGTATTTTTACTCGACAAAAGTCACAGTTTTATAAGAAAACTTTTAAATTTTGGCAATATTATAATAATAATTGGAATTTCACTTGGCAAAATTATGACCAAAGTCATAATTTTACTCACAAAATGTCACTTATTTACAAGAACGTAAAAATGGCAATATTGTGAAAAAGTCAGTATTTTATATGACAAATTTCCCATTAAACAGTAATTTTACATAAAGAAGTAATAATTTTATGAGAAATATTGTAATATTACAAAAACAGAAAAAATATGGGAAATTGTTCCCAATTTTATAAGAAAAAGTCGAGACGTGAGACTGCTTTTAATGATTTTTTTGTTTCGTAATTGTTTTTTAATCAACTATTTACTTCAAGTTATTAAAGTATGTCTCTATATACATATTTGTTTGTTTTTTAATTCATTTCTTAAACACACTTGTTATTTCATATGTTGACATGAAGCGGAGCACTTTTAAAAGCGACACACAGTCAGTTTGAAAAATCCCTCCTTTATGGGACCACCCTCATTTTGATAGTCACCACCAGGGGTGCAAATGTCAATGTTTACTTTTATATGCACATTAAATCGACCAAAAAACAATCCAGACTTTGGAGCAATCTTCACGGAATCTAGCATTTGGCAATGGTTTTCCGTATGGGGACCATGATTTCGGTCCTAACTTGTTCACCGGTCCTCAAATGGAAGGTACTTTTCCTTGTTGATGTCTCAAGAAGGGCAGGAACACACACACACACACACACACACACACACACACACACACACACACACACACACACACACACACACACACACACACACACACACAACAGAGTGTGATTTAATGACAAGACAGAAAAAGGAGAATGTTGAAAGCAAATAAAGGAGAATAAAGGAAGCCAGTGTTTGACCCTGGCATGGAAGCGGCATCATGGTCCGGGCTCAGATTGATTATGTGGGCGGAGCAGCTGTGGGCCTCTTTGTCCTCCCCGCTCACAATCAGCATGAATCAGTGCTTATCAGGGCCAGGTGACAGTCTGTCTGTCTCACACCTATACACACACACACACACACACACACACGCACACACACACACACACACACACACACACACACACACACACACACACACACACACATGCACTGTTACCGCCCCTCAAGCTATGTGCACATGAATATTGGATTCCTTCACGCAGCCACAGGGCAGACAGGAAATGGAGCAAGATGGTGGCGGGAAAAAAAGCAAAGTGAATGCGTGTAATAGGAGTGTCAAAAAAATTAATCTCTCCATTAAATCAAAATTCTTATTTGTAATGATTCTTACTAGATTAAAAAATATATTAAATCATTATTATAATGTTCCCTACTTCTTTCCAGGCTGGGTCGTAGGCTTTGTTGGACCCATATTGAGTAACAAAGTCCACACAACAGCATAACAGGAGACAGGAAACAGTAGACAGGAAAACAAGAGACAGGAAACAGGATAACAAGAGACAGTAGACAGGAAAACAAGAGACAGGGGACAGGATGACAGGAGATAGGAGACAGGAACCAGGATAACAAGAGACAGGACAACAGGAGACAGGATAACAAGAGACAGGACAACAGGAGACAAGAGACAGTATAACAGAAGACAGGAGACAAGAGACAGGATAACAGGAGACAGGCAACAGGATAACAAGAGATTGGAGACAGGGGCCAGGAATCAGGAGACAGGCAACAGGATAACAGTAGATAGGAAACAGGAACCAGGAATCAGGCTAACAGGAGACAGGCAACAGGAATCAGGATAATAGGAATCAGGATAACAGGAGACAGGAATCAGGAATCAGGATGATAGGAATCAGGATAACAGGAGACAGGCAACAGGAATCAGGATAATAGGAATCAGGATAACAGGAGACAGGAATCAGGATAACAGGAGACAGGCAACAGGAATCAGGATAATAGGAATCAGGATAACAGGAGACAGGAATCAGGATAACAGGAGACAGGCAACAGGAGACAGCAATCAGGATAACAGGAGACAGGATAACAAGAGACAGGCAACAGGAGACATAATAACAAGAGACAGGACACAGGAGACAGGATAACAAGAGACAGGCAACAGGAGACAGGAATCAGGATAACAGTAGACAGGCAACAGGAGACAGGATAACAAAAGACAGGAGACAGGAATCAGGATAACAGTAGACAGGCAACAGGAGACAGGATAACAAAAGACAGGAGACAGGCAACAAGTGACAGGAATCAGGATAACAGGAGACACTAATCACGTTAACAGGAGACAGGATATCAAGAGACAGGCAACAAGAGACAGGCAACAAGAGACAGGCAACAGGAGACAGGATAACAAGAGACAGGCAACAGGAGACAGGCAACAGGAGACAGGCAAGAGGAGACAGGATAACAGGAGACAGGATAACAGGAGACAGGATAACAGGATAACAGGAGACAGGATACAAAGAAACTGTCCAAGATGAGCTGCAATTCTTGTTTCCAATGTGTTTGGAAGTAGCAAGTGTACTTCTTCTTCTTACTTGTGGTGTCCATGACTGTCTTCTTCTTACTTGTGGTGTCCATGACTGTCTTCTTCTTACTTGTGGTGTCCATGACTGTCTTCTTCTTACTTGTGGTGTCCATGACTGTCTTCTTCTTACTTGTGGTGTCCATGACTGTCTTCTTCTTACTTGTGGTGTCCATGACTGTCTTCTTCTTACTTGTGGTGTCCATGACTGTCTTCTTCTTACTTGTGGTGTCCATGACTGTCTTCTTCTTACTTGTGGTGTCCATGACTGTCTTCTTCTTACTTGTGGTGTCCATGACTGTCTTCTTCTTACTTGTGGTGTCCATGACTGTCTTCTTCTTACTTGTGGTGTCCATGACTGTCTTCTTCTTACTTGTGGTGTCCATGACTGTCTTCTTCTTACTTGTGGTGTCCATGACTGTCTTCTTCTTACTTGTGGTGTCCATGACTGTCTTCTTCTTACTTGTGGTGTCCATGACTGTCTTCTTCTTACTTGTGGTGTCCATGACTGTCTTCTTCTTACTTGTGGTGTCCATGACTGTCTTCTTCTTACTTGTGGTGTCCATGACTGTCTTCTTCTTACTTGTGGTGTCCATGACTGTCTTCTTCTTACTTGTGGTGTCCATGACTGTCTTCTTCTTACTTGTGGTGTCCATGACTGTCTTCTTCTTACTTGTGGTGTCCATGACTGTCTTCTTCTTACTTGTGATGTCCATGACTGTCTTCTTCTTACTTGTGGTGTCCATGACTGTCTTCTTCTTACTTGTGGTGTCCATGACTGTCTTCTTCTTACTTGTGGTGTCCATGACTGTCTTCTTCTTACTTGTGGTGTCCATGACTGTCTTCTTCTTACTTGTGATGTCCATGACTGTCTTCTTCTTACTTGTGGTGTCCATGACTGTCTTCTTCTTACTTGTGGTGTCCATGACTGTCTTCTTCTTACTTGTGGTGTCCATGACTGTCTTCTTCTTACTTGTGGTGTCCATGACTGTCTTCTTCTTACTTGTGATGTCCATGACTGTCTTCTTCTTACTTGTGGTGTCCATGACTGTCTTCTTCTTACTTGTGGTGTCCATGACTGTCTTCTTCTTACTTGTGGTGTCCATGACTGTCTTCTTCTTACTTGTGGTGTCCATGACTGTCTTCTTCTTACTTGTGGTGTCCATGACTGTCTTCTTCTTACTTGTGATGTCCATGACTGTCTTCTTCTTACTTGTGGTGTCCATGACTGTCTTCTTCTTACTTGTGATGTCCATGACTGTCTTCTTCTTACTTGTGGTGTCCATGACTGTCTTCTTCTTACTTGTGATGTCCATGACTGTCTTCTTCTTACTTGTGGTGTCCATGACTGTCTTCTTCTTACTTGTGGTGTCCATGACTGTCTTCTTCTTACTTGTGATGTCCATGACTGTCTTCTTCTTACTTGTGGTGTCCATGACTGTCTTCTTCTTACTTGTGGTGTCCATGACTGTCTTCTTCTTACTTGTGATGTCCATGACTGTCTTCTTCTTACTTGTGGTGTCCATGACTGTCTTCTTCTTACTTGTGGTGTCCATGACTGTCTTCTTCTTACTTGTGGTGTCCATGACTGTCTTCTTCTTACTTGTGGTGTCCATGACTGTCTTCTTCTTACTTGTGATGTCCATGACTGTCTTCTTCTTACTTGTGGTGTCCATGACTGTCTTCTTCTTACTTGTGGTGTCCATGACTGTCTTCTTCTTACTTGTGGTGTCCATGACTGTCTTCTTCTTACTTGTGGTGTCCATGACTGTCTTCTTCTTACTTGTGATGTCCATGACTGTCTTCTTCTTACTTGTGGTGTCCATGACTGTCTTCTTCTTACTTGTGGTGTCCATGACTGTCTTCTTCTTACTTGTGGTGTCCATGACTGTCTTCTTCTTACTTGTGGTGTCCATGACTGTCTTCTTCTTACTTGTGATGTCCATGACTGTCTTCTTCTTACTTGTGGTGTCCATGACTGTCTTCTTCTTACTTGTGATGTCCATGACTGTCTTCTTCTTACTTGTGGTGTCCATGACTGTCTTCTTCTTACTTGTGGTGTCCATGACTGTCTTCTTCTTACTTGTGATGTCCATGACTGTCTTCTTCTTACTTGTGGTGTCCATGACTGTCTTCTTCTTACTTGTGGTGTCCATGACTGTCTTCTTCTTACTTGTGATGTCCATGACTGTCTTCTTCTTACTTGTGGTGTCCATGACTGTCTTCTTCTTACTTGTGGTGTCCATGACTGTCTTCTTCTTACTTGTGGTGTCCATGACTGTCTTCTTCTTACTTGTGATGTCCATGACTGTCTTCTTCTTACTTGTGGTGTCCATGACTGTCTTCTTCTTACTTGTGGTGTCCATGACTGTCTTCTTCTTACTTGTGGTGTCCATGACTGTCTTCTTCTTACTTGTGGTGTCCATGACTGTCTTCTTCCTTCTTCTGCTTGGTCTCATTCTTCTTCTTCTTGTTGTGAGTGTAGTTGTGCACTGAGCTCCAAATGTCTCTACAACAGTGGTTCTCTACCTTTTTTCACTCCTGTCAACATGTTTTTCATTCAAGTACCCCCTAATCACAGCAAAGCATTTTTGGTTGAAAAAAAGAGATCAAGAAGTAAAATACAGCACTATGTCATCACTTTCTGATTTATTACATTGTATAACAGTGCAAAATATTGCTCATTCGTAGTGGTCTTTCTTCAACTATTTGGAAAAAAATATATAAAAATAAGTAAAAACTTGTTGAAAAATTAACAAGTGATTCAATTCTAAATGCAGATTTCTCCACATAGAAGTAATCATCAACTTAAAGTGGATTGTAATAGAGATCCATCTGGATTCATCAACTTACTTCTAAACATTTCTTCACAAAAAAAGAAGTCTTTAACATCAATATTTATGGAACATGTCCACAAAAAGTCTAGCTGTCAACACTGAATATTGCATTGTTGTATTTCTTTTCACACTTTATGAACTTACATTCATATTTTGTTGAAGTATTATTCAATAAATATATTTATAAAGGATTATTGAATTGTTGCTATTTTTAGAATATTTCTAAAAAAATCTCCCGTACCCCTTGTCATACCTTCAAGTACCCCCAGGGGTCCACGTACCCCCATTTGAGAAGCACTGGTCTAGAAGGGCCTGCATGCTGTTTAAATGCAGAGAAAGTGGACGTGATGACATGGTGTCCTCACTCAGGTGCACATGCACCTGCAGGCCGCGGCCCTTTAAGACACGCCCCCAATGTTGTTGATGCTGGACATCAGGAGACATTCAGTAGAATGGTTGTCCTGGGAGATTATCAGGAGAGGCACTGAACTTCCAGGGGGTTGTCAAGAATGACAAACACACCTCAAAAGTGGTCAAGGAATGGCTAAATCAGCCTAGAATGAAGGTTTTAGAAAGTCCTGACTTAAAGGTGTGGACAATGCTGAAGAAACAAGTCCATGTGAGAAAAGCAACACATTTAGCTGAACTGCAGCAATTTTGTGGTGAAAAATGTGCACAGAAGCTTGTGGATGGCTAGCAAAAGCACCTTATTGCAGGTAAACTTGCCAAGGGACATGGAAGCAAATATGAACATTGCTGTATGTATACTTTTGAGTGCTCACATTTTCAGTAGAGACATAATAAATTCATAAGAGAAGCAAACTTCAACTTTCCTTACCAGTTGGCTTCATTTAACTTCTGTTATTTTAAATAAAGTCAGTCTACTCCAGGGCAGCTGCAGATGTAGCTTACCACCACCATCGTGTGAATGAATGATGGCTTCCCACTTCTCTGTGAGCGCTTTGAGTATCTAACAATAGAAAAGCACGATATAAATCTAATCCATTATTATTATTATTATTATAACTGTGGAATTCTCTTTAAAATGAGATAAAAGACTGTAAGAATATATTCCAACTGAAACAAACATTTAAAGACAGAACAACAAGATCATACGGACATCAATAAGTGTTTATATTTTGCTTTATATTTATTATTTAACTTTTTTTTTTTTGTCTGGTTTTGTATTTGTTTTGTATCATCCCGTGAGGTGTACCGTATTTTTCGGAGTATAAGTCGCTCCGGAGTACAAGTGCCGAAAATGCGTAATAAAGAAGGAAAAAAACATGTATACTGTATTTTCTTGAATTGCCGCCAGGGCGCTAATTGATTTAAAACCTCTTCTCACTCCGGCACTTACCAAAGGCACGCAGTAAAAATGTGAGTGTGATGTAAGGATACCATCGGGAAAAGCACATTTAATAAAAAAAAGGTTATTATGGTCTTACCTTTACTTATAAATGAAGTCCATGCGCAGCTCCTTCTGATCAAAAGCATCCATAACTTGTTTATAGAAGTCTTCCTTATGTTTCTTCAGTTTTAAAAGTCTCTCTGTCTCCATGGAGATCTTCCTTTATTACCTCCTGCTTCCATTGAAAGTCCAGTTTAGAAAACTGTTTTAATTTAAATATGTAATCCTCCATGTTAAAAGTGCAAGCGAGAGGAAAAAATAAACACTCTTGCTGCTTGTTGTCACTTCTTCTGCAGCCGAGTAGTCGCAAGAAGGATCACTAGCGCCCTCTACCACCAGGAGGCGGGAGTCATTTAATGACTCATATTTGACACACGCAGCTACGGTATGTTAATAAAACATAGCTGCTTACTGTTCTTTTTAGCATATTCAATAACTTGGACCTTAAATCCTACTGAATAGCTCTTAATCTTCTTCCCTTTATGCAATTTCAAATGATTGAAATCAGCCTCCCCCATTTTGAAAATGATGACAGGTGAAGTGTCACTCGTGACGTGACGAGTTTGACCCGGCGGAAATTCTAGACATATGCTAATTATTTTGCGAAACGAGTTTGACCCGGCGGAAATTGTAGACATGCGCTAATAAAAATAATATTTTGCGAAATGAGTTTGACCCGGCAGTAATTCTAGGCAGGTGCATACTATATACCTGGTGGCAATTCAAGGAAATACGGTAATTGAGGTATAATTGTCTATCGATCAAAAAAAAAAGTAAAAATAAAAGAAGCAAACTTCATGAATGTTTGTTGTGAGCAACAAGTATGTGCTCCAATCACTACATCACAAACAAATAGGACATGACTGGAAAGTATGACATCATGTTCTTTACAAGTGTACGTACACTTTTGACCACCACTGCATGCTTGTTGTTCAATAAAAATGAAAATAAAAAGAGGGTGAGAGACCAAAGTGACCAGGCTGAAACCACTCCCACAATCCCTGGACCAGTCCCAGGTTCTGCACCCACCAAGACGTGCAGCTGAGACATTCCTCACCACGACCACAAGATGGTGCTGTTGTGATGCCGACAGCGTCTCATTCTCTTGGCCTCCGTAATGTGCACATTAGTTCCCGCCGCACTAAGCTCTTATTTATTAGGGAATGAAAAGCAGCCGAGACTTTGAGAATCTGAAAGACGAGGAGCTGAGCTCAACTTCTCGGCAGCACGGAGCTCAGCAGATTACTTTTCTTTCCCCCCTGGCCGCGGCAGGAAATGAAGTTACGTCTTCCCCCGTAATTTGTTTAGCGGCGGCCCACTAAATGAAGTTATTGTTTGCGTGTGAAGTCAGGCTTGTTAGAAGGGCGACAAGAGCCGGGTTCAATTCCCCCGTGGTGCGCAGTGGAATGGTCAGGGGAGAGTGGGCCCTGATCATGTGATCAATCACCTCGTCTACTCCTCCTCCGCTAACGAGCCGTTAACCCCGTCCTCATCAATCAAGCTGCCATCCCGTTATTGGTGGGGCCGCTATCAACTTGTCCCTCTCAGCGCCGCTAACGAGGCGTGATTGATCAGCGTGGAGCTCAAAGCCGCGTCTTACTTCCCACACTTGATTTGGATCCATTACACGCGGCGCTCCTGTTTCCACTGCCGGTCTGTGGTTCCATGCTGACCACAGGGTTGTGCCCCTACCAATACCAAAATACGGGTACAACCTGCTTGGTGGTCAGAGTGTCCGCCCGGAGGTGAGTCGGTCGTGAGTCATACCCAAGACTATCAAAATGGAAGCCATTACCTCCCCGCTTGCTACTCAGCATCACGGCTCCCAACAGGCTAACCTCCTCCAACCTCCACGGACAAAGCTACAAACTATGGGGCACCGGGCTTTCTGCTCCACTGCTCCCAGTCTGTGGAACGCTCTCCCTGACCGCCTGAGGGCACCTCAGACAGTGGATGATTTTAGAAAAGGCTTAAAAAACAATCTTTTCCATGGGAGACAGGTCTGGACTGCAGGCGGGCCAGGAAAGTACCTGCACTCTTTTTTAACGAAGCCACGCTGTTGTAACACGTGCTGAATGTGGCTTGGCGTTGTCTTGCTGAAATAAGCAGGGGCGTCCATGAAAAAGACGGCGCTTAGATGGCAGCATATGTTGTTTCAAAAGCTGTATGTACCTTTCAGCATTAATGGTGCCTTCACAGATGTGTAAGTTACCCATGTCTTGGGCACTAATGCACCCCCATACCATCACACATGCTGGCTTTTACACTTTGCGTCGATAACAGTCTGGATGGTTCGCTTCCCTTTTGGTCCGGATGACACAATGTTGAATATTTCCAAAAACAATTTGAAATGTGGACTCGTCAGACCACAGAACACTTTTCCACTTTGCATCAGTCCATCTGAGATGATCTCGGGCCAGAGAAGCTGGCAGCGTTTCTGGATGTTGTTGATAAATGGCTTTCGCTTTGCATAGTAGAGCTTTAACTTGCACTTACAGATGTAGCAACAAACTGTATTTAGTGACAGTGGTTTTATGAAGTGATCCTGAGCCCATGTGGTGATATCCTTTAGAGATTGATGTCGGTTTTTGATACAGTGCCGTCTGAGGGATGGAAGGTCACGGTCATTCAATGTTGGTTTCCGGCCATGCTGCTTACGTGGAGTGATTTCTCCAGATTCTCTGAACCTTTTGATGATATTATGGAGCGTAGATGTTGAAATCCCTAAATTTCTTGCAATGTCACTTGAGAAAGGTTGTTCTTAAACTGTTTGACTATTTGCTCACGCAGTTGTGGACAAAGGGGTGTACCTCGCCCCATCCTTTCTTGTGAAAGACTGAGCATTTTTTGGGAAGCTGCTTTTATAGCCAATCATGGCACCCACCTGTTCCCAATTAGCCTGCACACCTGGGGGATGTTCCAAATAAGTGTCTGATGAGTATTTCTCAACTTTATCAGTATTTATTGCCACCTTTCCCAACTTCTTTGTCACGTGTTGCTGGCATCAAATTCTAAAGTTAATGATTATTTGCAAAATAAAAAAAAAGTTTATGAGTTTGAACATGAAATATGTTGTCTTTGTAGCATATTCAACTGAATATGGCTTGAAAAGGATTTGCAAATCATTGTATTCTGTTTATATTTACATCTAACACAATTCCCCAACTCATATGGAAACGGGGTTTGAGTATATTTCAGGTGGAGCTCGGCATCCTTCACCAACACAGAAGCCAGCATTCCCACCAGATAAAACTCGCCCACTCTCTGTTTGATCCCCAAAATAGTTTCAGTCCACTTCTAAAATAGCATTTATGGAATCAAACAGTGGACAGAAAAACTCTCAGCCAGTTTATTTGCTGTGATCATCTTCCCTCAAAGCTTCCAAAGCTGCTCTTTTTACCTCCTCTCCAGCTGGCTGCTTTTGCACAAATGTTGTCTTTCTTCACCTTTGATTTGTGTCTGATTTATTTGAGTATTTTCACCCCACATGTGAAGCAGTCATCAACCAAACAATATTAAAATGTGTTTTATTTTCATATTACACGATCACAGAACTCTCCAAAATGACAACTGTAGCATTAAAAAAACCAAAGTAAATAGAATAATATTAAATGAAATTAAATATCCGTCATTTATTGACATTTTGTGTCAAAGGTAAGCCGAAGTGCGAGGCGGCAAAACGTCTTCTCTCAGTGGACATCGATACTTGTTGATATCTTTATGAGCTGCAAAAGAAGGAGCAGTATTATATTTTCCAGACTTGAAAAGAAGCGCAAGTCTTTTGTTGACAACTTTGAAACTGCCAGTGTAGCTTGTTGTCCGTGTAGCATTCATGCTAGCAACAACGTCCTCGGAAGTGTTGGCCGCTAAGATACTATTTTATAAACTATTTTATAAACTATTTTATACAGTTTGTCCCTGCAAGTTACCTCAGTTTTTTATTTAAAGTTCTGTTTTGCAGCGATATTAAACGTAAACATTATTTGTTTAATTGAGATATTAAACGTAAACATATTTTTTTTAATAGGGATATTAAACTTAAACATTATTGGTTGAATTAAGATATTAAACTTGTACATAATCGTTTAATTGAGATATTAAGAGTAAACATTATTGGTTGATAGTCAATGTAAACTTTATTAGATTATGTAAGATTTTATAATTAAACATTATTTGTTTAATTGGGATATTAAACATAAACATTATTGTTTAATTGGGATAGTAAACTTAAACATTATTGTTTTGATTGGAATACTAAATGTAAATATTGTTTTAATTGGGATATTAAACGTAAACATTGTTGTGATTGGGATATTAAACGTAAACATTATTGTTTTAATTGGGATAATAAACGTAGACATTATTGTTTTAATTGGGATCTTAAATGTAAACATTAATGTTTTGATTGGGGTATTAAACATAAACATTGTTTTAAATTGGGATATGAAACATAAACATTATTTCATTTGGGATATTAAACGTAAACATTATTGTTTTGATTGGGATATTAAACGTAAACATTGTTTTGATTGGGATATTAAACATAAACATTATTGTTTTGATTGGGATATTAAATGTAAATATTATTTGAATTGGGATATTAAGCGTAAACATTGTTTTTTTTCAAATATTAAACGTACAATTATTGTTTTAATTGGGATATTAAACGTAAACATTGTTTTAATTGGGATATTAAACGTAAACATCATTGTTTTAATTGGGCTATTAAACGTAAACATTGTTTTAATTGGGATATTAAATGTAAACATTATTGTTTTAATTGGGATATTAAACGTAAACATTAATGTTTTGATTGGGATATCAAACGTAAACATTGTTTTAAATTGGGATATTAAACATAAACATTGTTTCATTTGGGATACTAATCGTAAACATTATTGTTTTGATTGGGATATTAAACGTAAACATTGTTTTAATTGGGATATTAAATGTAAACATTATTGTTTTAATTGGGATATTAAATGTAAACATTGTTGTAATTGGGATATTAAAGGTAAACATTGTTTTAATTGGAATATTAAAGGTAAACATTATTGTTTTAATTGGGATATTAAATGTAAATATTGTTTTAATTGGGATAATAAGCGTAAAGATTATTGTTTTATTGGAATATTAACGTAAACATTATTGTTTTGATTTGGATATTAAAGGTAAACATTGTTTTAATTGGAATATTAAAGGTAAACATTGTTTTAATTGGAATATTAAAGGTAAACATTGTTTTAATTAGAATATTAAAGGTAAACACTGCCATAGTTGCAGTGAGTTAGATAAATATGTCAAGACTGCTCAGCAAGTTCCCGCGACCCCAAAGGGAATAAGCGGTAGAAAATGGATGGATGGATGCTTAGCAAGTTGAAAGGCGGTGATGAGAAGAAGAAGAAGAAGAAGAAGAAGAAGTGCCATTCATCATGCTAGTTCATCATCTTCTTGTCGCTACTCCGCCATATTTCAAGACATTCCATTTCCCCCCCGGAGGATTAATGTGTCTCGGCAGGATCTCTCTGGTCCGCAACTGTGAGAAGCTCCCGGTCCAAGACCACTTCATCGTGCAGGAGTACCTGGACAAGCCCTTCCTCATGGAGGGCTACAAGTTTGACCTGCGCATCTACGTCCTTCTCACTTCCTGCGACCCGCTGCGCATCTTCCTCTACCACGATGGTCTGGTGCGCATGGGCACCGAGAAGTACCACGCCCCCAGCGAGGACAACCTGGTGAGAATCCTGCTCGCACACCCCACACCCCACACCCCACACCTAAACCATAAACCATAAGCCCTAAACCCTAAGTACCACGCCCCCAGCGAGGACAACCTGGTGAGAATCCTGCTCGCACACCCCACACCTAAACCATAAATCCTAAATCCTAAATCCTAAGTCCTGAGCCCTTAGACCGTGGCTTGGGTCTCAGTCATTCAAGTATTAGAAATAATTTATTTTTTAAACCTAAACATTATTGATTTAATTGAGATATTAAAAGTAAACATTTTTTTAATTGAGATATTAAACATAAACATTATTGGTTTAATTAATATATTAAAAGTAAACATTGTTTTAATTGAGATATTAAACATAAACATTATTGGTTTAATTGAGATGATAAAAGTAAACATTTTTTTAATTGAGATATTAAACATAAACATTATTGGTTTAATTAATATATTAAAAGTAAACATTGTTTTAATTGAGATATTAAACATAAACATTATTGGTTTAATTAAGATATTAAAAGTAAACATTGTTTTAATTGATATATTAAATATAAACATTATTGGTTTAATTTAGATATTCAACGTAAACATTGTTTTAATTGAGATATCAAACATAAACATTATTGGTTTAATTGAGATATTAAAAGTAAACATTGTTTTAATTGATATATTAAACATAAACCTTATTGGTTTAATTGAGATAATAAAAGTAAACATTTTTTTAATTGAGATATTAAACATAAACATTATTGGTTTGATTAATATATTAAAAGTAAACATTGTTTTAATTGAGATATTAAACATAAACATTATTGGTTTAATTGAGATATTAAAAGTAAACATTGTTTTAATTGATATATTAAACATAAACATTATAGGTTTAATTGAGATTCACTGAGTGACGTGGGGCCCTTTGGATACCCAATAACAATTTTAAAACTGTTATTGCTCTGAAAATAATAATAATTAAAATGAATGAATTTAAGGTTCAATTTACTTCACATCAAATATTACACTTTGAAATATTTTTGGGTGATTTTTAGGTGAAAGTATGTCATATTTTGTTTGTTTTTCATATCAGTAAAACAAGGTTTTCTTTGACAAAAAGGGTATAAAACATCAAAAATGAAATAAAATAATAAAAACATATATTTACAGACAGATCTGTAGCTGATTTAGAGATTTAATATATTTTATTAATACATATCTTATTTTTAACACATGAGTGTTATTGCTCTAAAAATAAAACATTAAAGTCAATGTTGTTAGGAATTATTGACATTTCTGAGGCTCCACTTACTTCTCATCAATTAAGTTTTTTAATATTTTGGGGTTATTTTTAGGTGAATATATTTCATATTTTGTGTGTTTTTTATATCAATAAAACAAGGTTTGGGGTTTTTTTTTAACAAAAAGGGTATAAAACAAAAAATAATAGTAATAAAAACATAATTTACAGATGTGAAGTTGATCCAGAGATTTAATATATTTTAATAATACATATTATATTATTTTTAACACTTATGAGTGGGACCCTTTTGGATACCCAATAACTTACTCTTATTTTCAAATTGTTATGTTGCTCTAAAAATAATAATAATTAAAATCGATGTTTAGAATTACTGACATATTTAATTAAAGCTCCACTTCATTCACATCAAATATTACATGTTTTGATATTTTGGGGTGATTTTTAGGTGAAAATATTTCATGTTTTCTGTGTTTTTTATATCAATAAAACAAGGTTTTCTTTTGACAAAAAGGGTATAATACATAAAATAATAATAAAAACGTATAAATTACGAATAGATTTGAAGTTGATTTACATATTGAATATATTTTAATAACACATATTATCCATATTTTAACACTTTTATGAGTGGGGCCCTTTTGCATACCCAAGAACTATTTAGTTTTAAACTGTTATTGCTCTAAAAATAATAATAATAATTAAAATCAATGTTATGAATTACTGACATATTTAAGGCTCCACTTTCTTCACATCAAATATTACATTCTTTAATATTTTTAGGTGAAAATATTTCACATTTTGTGTTTTTCATATCAATAAAACAAGGTTTTCTTCTGACAAAAAGGGTATAAAACATAAAATGAAATAAAAAATAATAATAAGATATAATTTACGAATAGATTTGAAGTTGATTTAGAGATTGAACATATTGAACAATTGCTATCAAACAGTTTTCTTTGACAAAAGAACATTTTGAACTGTATTTTAATGTAGGGATCTATTTAAGCAGTGAAAGTAAAACAATATAGTGAGAGGAAGGGGGGGTTCATCATTGTGCAATGCAGTCTGCTGAAAATGATGGAAAGTGCCACTCTACATAGCAACCAACACTATTTTTGAAGTTGGAATTGCCACAAAAGTCATTTAAAGAGATTTTCACTCTGCTGTCATCTGGTGGTTAAAGTTGATAGTGCATCCCCCAATTTGTCACGTTTCATGTGTCAGGTAAACCGCCGGAAATTAATCCCCTTCCTACTGTATCACTTTTGGGTCCCTGGGACCTTGAACACCCCCAACATTGATGGGGTGACACTAGTGTTGTTTTGTGTGTGCATTGTGTTTGTGTTGTTGCTGACCCCCACAGTGTTGTTTTGTGTTTGTGTTGTTGCTGACCCCCACAGTGTTGTTTTGTGTTTGTGTTGTTGCTGACCCCCACAGTGTTGTTTTGTGTTTGTGTTGTTGCTGACCGCCACAGTGTTGTTTTGTGTTTGTGTTGTTGCTGACCCCCACAGTGTTGTTTTGTGTTTGTGTTGTTGCTGACCGCCACAGTTTTGTTTTGTGTTTGTGTTGTTGCTGACCCCCACAGTGTTGTTTTGTGTTTGTGTTGTTGCTGACCGCCACAGTGTTGTTTTGTGTTTGTGTTGTTGCTGACCCCCACAGTGTTGTTTTGTGTTTGTGTTGTTGCTGACCGCCACAGTGTTGTTTTGTGTTTGTGTTGTTGCTGACCCCCACAGTGTTGTTTTGTGTTTGTGTTGTTGCTGACCGCCACAGTGTTGTTTTGTGTTTGTGTTGTTGCTGACCCCCACAGTGTTGTTTTGTGTTTGTGTTGTTGCTGACCCCCACAGTGTTGTTTTGTGTTTGTGTTGTTGCTGACCGCCACAGTGTTGTTTTGTGTTTGTGTTGTTGCTGACCCCCACAGTGTTGTTTTGTGTTTGTGTTGTTGCTGACCCCCACAGTGTTGTTTTGTGTTTGTGTTGTTGCTGACCCCCACAGTGTTGTTTTGTGTTTGTGTTGTTGCTGACCGCCACAGTTTTGTTTTGTGTTTGTGTCGTTGCTGACCCCCACAGTGTTGTTTTGTGTTTGTGTTGTTGCTGACCACCATGGTGTTGTTTTGTGTTTGTGTTGTTGCTGACCGCCACAGTGTTGTTTTGTGTTTGTGTTGTTGCTGACCCCCACAGTGTTGTTGCTGACCGCCACAGTGTTGTTTTGTGTTTGTGTTGTTGCTGACCCCCACAGTGTTGTTTTGTGTTTGTGTTGTTGCTGACCGCCACAGTTTTGTTTTGTGTTTGTGTCGTTGCTGACCCCCACAGTGTTGTTTTGTGTTTGTGTTGTTGCTGACCACCATGGTGTTGTTTTGTGTTTGTGTTGTTGCTGACCGCCACAGTGTTGTTTTGTGTTTGTGTTGTTGCTGACCCCCACAGTGTTGTTTTGTGTTTGTGTTGTTGCTGACCCCCACAGTGTTGTTTTGTGTTTGTGTTGTTGCTGACCCCCACAGTGTTGTTTTGTGTTTGTGTTGTTTTGTGTTTGTGTTGTTGCTGACCGCCAGTGTTGTTTTATGTTTGTGTTGTTGCTGACCGCCACGGTGTTGTTTTGTGTTTGTGTTGTTGCTGACCGCCACGGTGTTGTTTTGTGTTTGTGTTGTTTTGTTTGTGTTGTTGCTGACCGCCATGGTGTTGTTTTGTGTTTGTGTTGTTGCTGACCCCCACAGTGTTGTTTTGTGTTTGTGTTGTTGCTGACCACCATGGTGTTGTTTTGTGTTTGTGTTGTTTTGTTTGTGTTGTTGCTGACCGCCATGGTGTTGTTTTGTGTTTGTGTTGTTGCTGACCCCCACAGTGTTGTTTTGTGTTTGTGTTGTTGCTGACCGCCACAGTGTTGTTTCGTGTTTGTGTTGTTGCTGACCACCATGGTGTTGTGCGACAGAGCCAGCTCTTCATGCACCTGACCAACTACTCGGTGAACAAACACAACCACAACTTTGAGCGAGACCAGACGGTGGACAAAGGCAGCAAGAGGTCAGTCAGCTGGTTCACGGAGTTCCTGCGCTCCTGCGACTACGACGTGTCCAAGTTCTGGGGGGACATCTCTGTAAGTACTCACACACTCACACACACACACACACACACACACACACACACACACATGCACCGCAAACACTAGGACAGTCACAGTGGATGCTTACGATTTGTTTGATCAGCCGTTTTACTGCCTTGTTACAGACACCGTTTGGAAATATTCATACATGGAAAACCAAGGTTTCTTTTCAAATGTAGTGGGTGTGGCTTATATAGCGGTGCACTTTGTAGTCTGTAAAATACAGTAATCTTCCGCCAAATGGGAAAACATGTTATTTTGTAGACTAACAGATACTACATTGTTTCTTTTGAAAACAAGTATAGAAATAAACATTTACAGAATATTTCTATGTAAAGAAAAATAAAATACCACTCCACATGAATTTAAAGACAGCATTATGATGAATAGAGAACAATGGTTGCTATGAAAAATACTCATCTCTTCACACTTGACGTTCTACACTACAAATAAATATCTGTATAAGTATCTGCAATTCTTATGGGATCGGTTTCAGTATCGGCCAATCCTCGAGACTCCAGTATCGTATTGGAATGAATAAGAGGCTGAAATGTGCAAAAAAAAAAAAGGGACGGTCCACAAGATGGCGACCTCCTCCTGCTGTTTGCTGCAAAGCTCTTCTGCACATCCTGTGTGTGTGTGTGTGTGTGTGTGTGTGTGTGTGTGTGTGTGTGTGTGTGTGTGCGTGCGCCTCGGTCTTTGTCCAGGATCTGGTGGTGAAGACGCTGATCGTGGCGGAGCCTCACGTCCTCCACGCCTACCGCATGTGCCGCCCCGGTCAGCCACCAGGGAGCGACAGTGTCTGCTTTGAGGTCCTGGGCTTCGACATCATCCTGGACCGCAAGCTCAAACCTTGGCTCCTCGAGGTACGCGTGTGTGTGTGTGTGCGTGTGTGTGTGCGTGTGTGTGTGTGTGTGTGTGTGTGCGTGTGTGTGTGTGTGTGCGTGTGTGTGTGCGTGTGTGTGTGTGTGTGTGTGTGTGTGTGCGCTTCATGCTCTCAATTACCAGCGAACATCCACATGTTAAAATGAAGCCAACTCACTACTTGTACACAAAGTATTCACAGTGCTTCAGCACAATTCCTTTTTGTCCTCAAAATTCTACACACAATACCCCATAACGCATTGCTCACCACATTTGTGCCTCCAGACAATCCTATCTCGGAGGTCTAAACACGATTCCTTGGACCTCATTCCTGCTTTGTGCTCTGCCACGCAGGTGTTGGACATGTGTGTGTATGGACAGGTGTGTGTATGGACAGGTGTGTGTCTTTGCAAGTCCAAACATCTGAATTTTGCTCACAATTCTGTCAGTTAATTAGTGATTAAGGCATCAAAGGGTTAAGCAGATCAGTTGAAACAAGATCCACCTGAGCTCACTTTTGAGCCTCAAGACAAAGGCTGTGAATACTTATGATTTATGATGATTAGGTTTTTATTTGTAATTAATCTGGGAACATTGGAAAAAACTAGCCAACACCGAAGATACAGGAGACTCAAAAAATGATGTGTCACTTATGATACAACTATTTTGACAAAAATAAAGTAAAAATGGGGTATTATGTGTAGAATTTTGAGGACAGCAATGACTGTATTCCCTCTGAAGGCAAGTGTGTATCAAAGCAAAGTGTTAAGTGAAGTGCTGTGAGTACTTTGCGGAGCCACTGTGAGGTGTGAGGTGTGAGGTGTGTGGGGGCCCCTAAAGAAGGCCCTCAGTATGTGGAGTGACCCCTGACCATGATGCTGGCTCCGTGCTGAAGTCAAGCAGTCTTCATCGGCACGGAAACACGCTGATTACACACTCTGAAACACCGCCTTCAAGTGGGTGTGTGTTTATGCAGCGCACACACACACACACACACACACACACACACACACGCACACACACACACACACACACACACAAATTAAAAAGTACACTACTACATGCTTATAAAGTACACTCACACACTAAATATAAAGTACACTAACACACACATTTACAAATTAAAAAAGTACACTATTACACACTTATAAGGTACACTAACACACACACTAAATATAAAGTACAGTAACACACACACTTACAAAATATATACTACACTAACACACAATTACACAACAAAGTAAACTAACACACACTTACAAAATATAAAGTACACTAACACACACAATTACAAAACATAATGTACACTAACACTCACACCTACTAAATATAAAGTACACTAACACACACACCTACTAAATATAAAGTACACTAACACACACACGCACTTACAAAACATAAAGTACACTAAGACACACACTTACAATAAACAAAGTACACTAACCCACACACTTACTAAATATGAAGTACACTAACATACACTATTACAAAACATCAAGTACACTAACCCAGACACTTACAAAACATAAAGTACACTAACACTCACACTTACAAAATATAAAGTACAGTAACACACACACACACACACACACACACACACACATACACACACACACACACACACACACACGCGCACACACACACACTTACAAAACATCAAGTACACTTAAAACACACTTACAATGAACAAAGTACACCAACACACATTTACTAAATATAAAGTACACTAACACACACACTTAAAAAACATAAAGTACACTAACACTCACACTTACTAAACATAAAGTACACTAGCACCAACACACTTACAAAACATCAAGTACACTAACACACACACTAAATAAAGTACACTAACACACACACACACACACAATTACAATAAACAAAGTACACTATCACACACTTCCAAAACAAAGTACACTAACACACACACAGACTTACAATAAACAGAATACACTAACACACACACTTACTAAATATAAAGTCCACTAACACACACATACACACACACTTACAAACCATAAAGTACACTAACACACACACTCAGAAAACATCAATTACGCTAACCCACACACTTACAAAACATAAAGTATACTAACAGTCACACTTACTAAATATAAAGTACACTAACACACACATACTTACAAAACATAAAGTACACTAATACCCCCTCTTATTAAATATAAAGCACACTAACACGCACACACTTACAAGACATGAAGTTGACTAACACACACACTTACAATGAACAAAGTACACTAACACACATACTTACAATAAACAAAGTACACTTAACACACACACACACACACAGGGTGCCATTGAAGTTCTGGGTCTCCTCCAGAATTTCGTGCTCGCCATTTTCATGTCCGCCTGTCAGTCAAACCTGAAGCCCCGCCCCCTGGCTGGCCCTCGCTCGCATTGAGCCAAGTATGCTGAGTGCACTGCTGCCCCCCCACAGCAGGACACTTAGAGCAGTGGTCCTCAACCACCGGTCCGCGGCCTTCTACCGGTCCGCACAAGAAATAAAAATGTATATATATATATATATATATATATGAATATATGAATATATATATATATATATATATATATAATTTGAGATAGGCTCCAGCACCTCCCGCGACCCTGAAAGCGGTAGAAAATGGATGGCTATATATATATATATATATATATATATATATATATATATATATATATATTAATTTGCAGTTAAGAGGTTTTGCTTTGTGGAATAGAAGAGGATGGAATGAAGGATCATTTCCTGACCTGACGGATTAGTGCGGTAATTTGACAAAGGGTTTACAAGAGCGGTGGTGCTCCATTTGACTGCTGTTACTTTGCGACAGAGTGCGTGTGTGTGTGTGTGTGTGTGTGTGTGTGTGTGTGTGTGTGTGTGTGTGTGTGTGTGTGTGTGTGTGTGTGTGTGTGTGTGTGTGTGTGTGTGTGTGTGTGTGTGTGACATGCTACACAACTATCAATGCAGTTGTTTCACTCCAGCAGTAATGATTCTCCCTGTGTGACTAGCAGCTCTCTATAATGTTCATCAATTAACATCCCTCTCACACACACACACACACACACACACACACACACACACACACACGCAGACGCACACGCACACGCACACACCGTGTCTACTTCCTCTTTCATGCAACAGCGACAGCAAGAGCCAAATGATTAGTCAGGGGACGAGTGCGCTGCTCCGGCTGTCAGCTCTGAAAATAACTTCATTGCTTGTGTCGCCTGTCGCTGCACCTTGTTTTTCAACACGCTGGAGGACGGCCTCCTGCAACCTGTGCCTGACAGCAAGGCCCCGAGCTTGAATGTGAGACACAAACTGATGACTTTGCTACAGTTTAAGGCTAATTACCCTAAATTACCGGACTATAAGCCGCTACTTTTTTCCCCCTACACTTTGAATCCTGTGGCTTATGAAACGCTGTATAAAATACAGTAATCTTACACCAAATGGGAAAACATGTTATTTTGTAGACTGACAGATACTACATTGTTTCATTTGTAAATAATGAATTATTAAACATTTACAGAACATTTCTGTGTAAATAACTAATTTCACAACCTATATATCTGCAGTTTATAGTCCAGTGCGGCTAATATATGGAATGTTTTATTATTTTTCAAAGATTTACTAAGTGCGGCTTATAAACCGGCGCACATTGTAGTCTCGAAAATACGGTAATCTTTTACCAAATGGGAAAACATGTTATTTTGTAGACTAACAGATACTACATTGTTTCATTGAGAAACAGTTAATGTATTCAGTAAATAGACATTTACTGAATATTTGTGTGTAAATAACTCATTTCACAGCATATATATCTGCAACTCATTGTTCAATACTGCTCATATATGGAATTTGTATTTATTTTTCTCAGATTTAGAGGTGCACTTTGTAGTCTGGAAAATACAGTAATCTGCCACCAAATGAGAAAACATGTTATTTTCTAAACTGACAGATACTACATTGTTTCATTTGGTAATAATGAAGGTATGTAAATAGATATTTACAGAATATTTATGTGTAAATAACTAACTTCACAACATATATATGTGTGACTCATTGTCCGATGCGACTAATATATGGAATTTGTATTTGTTTTCCTCAAATTTAGTAGGTGTGGCTTATAGACTTTGATTGATTGATTGAAACTTGTATTAGTAGATTGCACAGTACAGTACATATTCCCTACAATTGACCACTAAATGGTAACACCCCAATAAGTTTTTCAACTTGTTTAAGTTGGGGTCCACGTTAATCAATTCATGGTAAACCAGTGTGCTTTGTAGTCTGGAAAATACAGTAATATTCCACCGAATGAGAAAATATGTTTTTTTTGTAGACTGACAGATACTACATTGTTTCATTTGAGAATATTTCTGTGTAAATAACTTATTTCACGACGTATATATCTGCGGTTTATAGTCCGGTGCGTCTAATATTTTGAAATTTTGTTTATTTTTTCAGGGTTAGTAGGTGTGACTTATAGACGGTGCGCTTTGTAGTCTTGAAAATACGGTCACCTTCCACCAAATTGGAAAACATGTTATTTTGTAGACTAACAGATACTACATTGTTTCATTCGGAAACAATTAAGGAATGTAAATAAACATATACAGAATATTTCTGTGTAAATAACTCATTTCACAACATATATATCTGCAGCTTATAGTCCGGTGCGGCAAATATATGGAATGTTTTATTATTTTTGTAAGATTTACTAAGTGCGGCCTATAAACCAGTGCACATTGTAGTCTCGAAAATATGGTAATCTTCTACCAAATGGGAAAACATGTTATTTTGTAGACTAACAGATACTACATTGTTTCATTCAGAAACAGTAAAGGTATGTAAATAAACATTTACTGAATATTTGTGTGTAAATAACTCATTTCACAACATATGTATCTGCCACTTATAGTCTGATGTGACTATTATATGGACTTTATTTTTATTTTTATTTGTTTTTCCCCCTCAAATTTAGTTTTTGCGGCTTACCTACCAGCTTTATAGTCCGTAAACATAAGATAAATCTATTTCAAACCATGTCACTATTTTTCTGCTTTAAGTTCCTGCCCAGTCGTTAGAAGTCGTGTCTGGATTCCCAAAAGCCAACGGGGTCCTCTTGGGTTAGTTTAGAACGGGCTCAGCTTTCAGACTGGGTGTCATTGTCAATTACTCTGACCTCCGCCCGCTTGCTACCTGACCCGAGCTGCTGTTCCGACACTGTCGTCCTCTCTTACGCCGTCAGATGTCAGCGCCGCACACTCGCCGGCAGGAAATGGAAGTCCAGCATGTGCAGAGTCCAATCCAGGTGTGGACCTGGAAGCTCCGTGCTATCAAATAGAAGAAGCTGTCAAATGAAATGAGTCCTTTCCTGGCTTCTTGTGTCAGGTCAGGCTGCCCATTGAAAAGGAACACGTCTTCTTCTCACTTCCCCCCTCGGGCTAAAGTAGACTTCCGACCTTCAATCATTGCAGAAGAGGCTTGCTTTGTGGAGATGAAGATGCAAATATATGCCAGCCACAATTCTACAAACACACTCACTCTACCACGTGCAAATATATTAACACTTCTTTCAATCCTAGACAATTGTTTTCTTACTTCTGTATCGTTTACTTGCAGAAAATGGACTTGGGAATTTTTTTTTTTAATTGAAGGAAATATTTCTTTATTGTACCTGAAAATGTTTTAGATTATTTTTTTATATTTGCGGATAGTTTTTTTCCATCCATCCATCCATTTACTACTGCTTGTCCCTTTTTGGGTCGGGAGGGTTCTGGAGCCTATCTCAGCTGCATTCAGGCGGAAGGCGGGGTACACCCTGGACAAGTCGCCACCTCATCACAGGGCCAACAGATAGACAGACAACATTCACACACTAGGGACCATTTAGTGTTGCCAATCAACCTATCCCCAGGTGCATGTCTTTGGAGGTGGGAGGAGCCTAACCCCAGGTGCATGTCTTTGGAGGTGGGAGGGGCCTATCCCCAGGTGCATGTCTTTGGAGGTGGGAGGAGCCTAACCCCAGGTGCATGTCTTTGGAGGTGGGAGGGGCCTATCCCCAGGTGCATGTCTTTGGAGGTGGGAGGGGCCTATCCCCAGGTGCATGTCTTTGGAGGTGGGAGGGGCCTATCCCCAGGTGCATGTCTTTGGAGGTGGGAGGGGTCTATCCCCAGGTGCATGTCTTTGGAAGTGGGAGGGGCCTATTCCCAGGTGCATATCTTTGGAGGTGGGAGGAGCCTATCCCCAGGTGCATGTCTTTGGAGGTGGGAGGGGCCTATCCCCAGGTGCATGTCTTTGGAGGTGGGAGGGGCCTATCCTCAGGTGCATGTCTTTGGAGGTGGGAGGGGCCTATTCTCAGGTGCATGTCTTTGGAGGTGGGAGGGGCCTATCCCCAGGTGCATTTCTTTGGAGGTGGGAGGGGCCTATCCCCAGGTGCATGTCTTTGGAGGTGGGAGGAGCCTAACCCCAGGTGCATGTCTTTGGAGGTGGGAGGGGCCTATCCCCAGGTGCATGTCTTTGGAGGTGGGAGGAGCCTAACCCCAGGTGCATGTCTTTGGAGGTGGGAGGGGCCTATCCCCAGGTGCATGTCTTTGGAGGTGGGAGGGGCCTATCCCCAGGTGCATGTCTTTGGAGGTGGGAGGGGCCTATCCCCAGGTGCATGTCTTTGGAGGTGGGAGGGGCCTATCCCCAGGTGCATGTCTTTGGAGGTGGGAGGAAGCCGGAGTACCCTGAGGGAACCCACGCAGTCACGGGGAGAACATGCAAACTACAAAACTATATTTTTGAATAATTTTTTTTAGTTGCGAGTATTTTTTTTTTAACTTGCAGAATTTTTTTTTTCTTTTTTTTTATCTGTGAATCATTCTTTTAATTGCAGAACATTTTTCACACTTGCAAATCTTTTATTTTTTTATGATTGAAGAAAAGTATTTTTCTAACTTATGAATCATTGGCCGTTTTTAATTGAAGAAGATTGTTTTTATATTTGCGAATTGTTTTTTTTTTGCTTGCAGAAGGCTTTAGATACTTGTGAATTGTTTTTTGAATTGAGAATTTTTTTTATTTTACTTGCAAATGTTTGTATTAATTACAGAAAATTGTTTGCTTAGTTGTGAATCCTTTATTTACTTGCAGAAAGTGTTTGTTTTTTTTGTTTTTTTTACTTGTGAATCATGTTGTAGGTTCATTCTTTTTATTTGCATTTTTTTCTTCTGCTTGCAGAATTTTTTTAATAGTCATATATGTTATTTAATTGAAGAAAATCATTTTTATACTTGTGAATTGTTTTTTTTTTTATTGATTGGCAAATATATTTAAAAACATTTCATTCGATAAAGCAATGCACAAAAAAACAAAAATCTATTTTTTTCTTCAATGAACAAAACAATTTGCAGGTAAAACATAATTTTCTTCAGTTAAAAATGATTTGCTAATATAAAAACAATTTTCCAATATTAATTACCATATTTTCCGGTCTAAAGAGAACTCCGGTATGCAAGCCGCACCCACAAAATTTTAGAAGAAAAACATATTTTCCATTTATTAGTCGCACCGAACTACAAGTGGCAACATTGTGGACGCCATCTTTGCTCCACAGTAAGTCTTTGCTGTCAAGTTGAAGTTCAAGTAGCAATGATTGTCACACACACACCAGGTGTGGTGAAATTTGTCCTCTGCATTTGACCCATCACCCTTGTTCACCCCCTGGGAGGTGAGGGGAGCAGTGAGCAGCAGCGGTGCCACGCCTGAGAATCATTTTTGGGTGATTTAACCCCCAATTCCAAGCCTTGATGCTGAGTGGCAAGCAGGGAGGGTTTATAGTCTTTGGTATGACTCGGCCGGGGTTTGAACTCACGACCTACCCATCTCAGGGCGGACACTCTAACCACTGAGCCACTGAGCAGGTGTCGTCCAGCTTTCTGTTTTTGTTTACTTTTGTAGCCCATTCAGTTTTAGTTTGGTTCTGCTTCACCTTCCCTAAGCTTCAATGCCTTCACATTTTGTTTAGTTTTGGTTTAAGCATTAAACACCTTTTTACCTGCATGCTGCCTCCCGCTGTTTCCAACATCTACAAAGCAATTAGCTAGCGGCTGCCACCTACTGATATGGAAGAGCTCCAGACAGCACCGACACTCATAAACAACAACACATCGTTTGCAGAATATATTTACCAGTTTGCAAAAAATATTTTTAACCCAAATAGGTGAAATTAGACAATCTCCCAACGCACACCGGACTGTATCTAGTGTGCCGCGGCACAGTGGTTGAAAAACACTGTCCTAGTTAATGACCTGCAACTCAAAATATTCAGGTCTTTTTTTTTTTTTAAGTTAATGTAAATTACACCAGCTGGTAATTTACTGTGATTAATCGTGACTAATTAAAAAGTGTGATACATCAGCAAAAGCAAGTGTAAAACTGATGCTCACACACACACACACACACACACACACACACACACACACACACACACACACACACACACACACACACACACGAACGCACACACACACACACACACACACACACACACACACACACACACACACACACACACACACACACACACACACTTTCACTGAACTGCAGGCGCCAGAGACCACCGCCTTTTTCCCGTCGGACTCCAGGTGGCAGTAGTCACCTGCCGAGAGCTTTATTAGGCAATAATTAGAAATGATGTATGGGAGCGTCTGCATCCATCCGCATCCACTCTCCTCCAAGATGACTGTTTCATAGCAGAAGTATCAAATTAGGGGCGCACATCGCTCATATGAACCTCAGCATTTAGTCATTTATCATCAGGTGGCTGTGAGACTCCGTCAGGCACAGGATGTATGTTGCATGTAAATCACCAACGTGTGTGTGTGTGCGTGTGTGTGTGTGTGTGTGTGTGTGTGTGATTGGGATGCTCGCAAGAAAATCCACATACGGTGGTGGTCAAAAGTGTAGGTACACTTGTAAAGAACATGATGTCATGGCTGTCTTGAGTTTCCCATCATTTCTACAAGTCTTATGTTTTTGTGATGTAGTGATTGGAGCACATACTTGTTGCTCACACAAAACATTCATGAAGTTTGCTTCTTTTATGAATGTATTATGTCTCTACTGAAAATGTGAGCACTCAAAAGTATACATACAGCAATGTTCATATTTGCTTCCATGTCCCTTGGCAAGTTTACCTGCAATAAGGTGCTTTTGCTAGCCATCCACAAGCTTCTGTGCACATTTTTCACCACAAAATTGCTGCAGTTCAGCTAAATGTGTTGCTTTTCTCACATGGACTTGTTTCTTCAGCATTGTCCACACCTTTAAGTCAGGCCATTCTAAAACCTTCATTCTAGCCTGATTTAGCCATTCCTTGACCACTTTTGAGGTGTGTTTGGTGTCATTGTCCTGTTGGAACCCCCAACTGTGCCCAAGACCCAACCTCCCCCCTGATGATTTTAGCTTGTCCTGAACAATTTGGAGCTAATCCTCCTTTTTCTTATTGTCCCATTTAAAGCACATGTTCCATTGGCAGCAAAACAGGCCCGAAGCATAATACTACCACCACCATGCTTGACGGTAGGAATGGTGTTCCTGGGATTAAAAGCCTAACCTTTTCTCCCCCAAACATGTTGCTGGGTATTGTGGCCAAACAGCTCCATATTTTGCCCTGTTATTCTTATTTAACTATGGAAAGCAATTGTTGTTACGCAGTAATTATTTAAACACTATTACTATATAGGTCGATACCGACAATTATTGAAATTGTTTATGACCTATGGAAAATAAGGAGCAATAGAAAAATATATTTCATTAGAAATTTAAGTATCAAGGCAGAAAAGAAATGTCAACACAAGCATGAAAACACTCCAACAATGTCAACAAAATAGTCAAATCACATTGAACACTAAACTCTAAGATCTTTAAAATAGAGAATATGTAAGAAATGTTTCATAAAGCTTAAACAAATAATGCTAAGTGTGAAAATGTAACCAAAAATAACTCAATTCTGCAGGTTTGTAATCAGTTCTCTACAACAGTGGTTCTCAACCTTTTTTCAGTGATGTACCCCCTGTCAACATGTTTTAATCCAAGTACCCCCTAATCACAGCAAAGCATTTTTGGTTGAAAAAAGGAGATAAAGAAGTAAAATACAGCACTATGTCATCACTTTCTGATTTATTACATTGTATAACAGTGCAAAATATTTCTCATTTGTATTTGTATTTGGAAAAAAAGATATAAAAATAACTCAAAACTTGTTGTAAAATAAACAAGTGATTCAATTCTAAAGACATATTTCTAATCATCAACTTAAAGTGTCCTCTTTGGGGATTGTAATAGAGATCCATCTGGATTCATCAACTTACTTCTAAACATTTCTCCACAACATCAATATTTATGGAACATGTCAACAAAAATGAATATTGCATTGTTGCATTTCTTTTCACACTTCATGAACTTACATTCATATTTTGTTGAAGTATTATTCAATAAAAAATATTTATAAATTACTTTTCAATTCTTGCTATTTTTCAATAAATATATTTATAAAGGCTTTTTCAATTGTTGCTATTTTAAGAATATTTAAAAAAATCTCCCGTACCCCTTGGCATACCTTCAAGTACCCCCAGGAGTACGTGTACCCCCATTTGAGAACCACTGCTCTAAAAGGTGAGCTAAGGTGGTGTGGTGTTAGCGCTCTTGCCTTGCATCATGTACACACCACCTTGCTCTGACTACGCTCCTTTTCAAATCATCCAAAAACTGACTTTTACTCTTTGATCCACAATTTCTTTGTTTTGACTTCCTCTCCTCACTCCATGCCAACTTGATGGTTGATACTGTCCCCTGATTGGCCGTTAGCGTGTCACTCCCACTGATCACTGATCACTTCCTGCGTTGCTAGGTTACCAGAGAGCCAGTGTCTTTGTTCATGCAACCAACCTTGCTTCTATACTTCCTCTTTTTTACACAAAACCAATCAAATCAAACACATTTTTCTATTGATATCAATTAGGTGTCTATCATGATACATATTGATATCGATGTATCGCCCAGCTGTAGTTCACAATCATAGGAACGTTACATCCTACTCAGCTTTTTGCTAAGAGAAGCTCAATTTAAAAGTGAAGTGAAGTGAATTATATTTATATAGCGCTTTTCTCAAGTGACTCAAAGCACTTTACATAGTGACACCCAATATCTAAGTTACATTTAAACCAGTGTGGGTGGCACTGGGAGCAGGTGGGTAAAGTGTCTTGCCCAAGGACACAACGGCAGTAACTAGGATGGCACAAGCGGGAATTGAACCTGCAACCCTCAAGTTGCTGACACGGCCACTCTACCAACCGAGCTATGCCGCCCCGAAAAAAAAACATTACTTTTCCTGTCTTTCATGGATAGTATTTTCTGGCCTTGTCATATAAAAAGCAGCAAGTGGTGATTGTGAGGCGGTCAAGAGTCCACACGGACCTGAGTGGAGAGATAATGGTCTTCTTGAAAGTTCTCCCCTCCTTTCCATTGACAGATCAATCGAGCGCCGAGCTTTGGGACGGATCAGAAGATTGATTTGGATGTGAAGAGAGGAGTTCTGCTGGACGCTCTGAAACTGCTCAACATCAGGTAATCTTCTCCTTTCTTTTCAAGTCTTTCAATAAGTCGACCTCAGGCTTTACTTGCTGGCTTTCACAGCACATTCTTCAAGTCCACCATCTTTGTCTCAGTCAGGGGCGTCCTAACTTGTTGGCTTGGGCTAAAGAACCTGGGCCGGGGTCAGCAAGCTTTTTGAAACTAGGAGCTACTTCTTGGGTACTGATTCATGCCAAGGGCTACCAGTTTGATACACACTTCAATAAATTGCCAGAAATAGCCAAATTGCTCAATTTACCTTTTAATAAATACATCTATAGATATAAAAAAAATGGGTATTTTTGTCTGTCATTCTGTCGTACTTTTTTTTTCTTTTTACGGAAGGTTTTTTGTAGACAATAAATGATGAAAAAATCACTTAATTGAAGGGTTTAAAAGAAGAGAAAACACACACAAAAATAAACATTACATTTTGAAACATAGTTTATCTTCAATTTCGACTCTTTGAAATTCAAACTTCCACCGAAAAAAATGAAGAGAAAAACTAACTAATTCGAATTTTTGGGAAAAAATTTTAAAAATTGTTTATGGAACATCATTAGTAATTTTTCCTAATTGAGATTAATTTTAGAATTTTGATGACACTATCAACACCGTGTATGGTGCGGATGGTGTTCTGCGGACCTCGACTGCGGATGTTGTGGATAGGTGGAAGGAATACTTCGAAGACCTCCTCAATCCCACCAACACGTCTTCCTTTGAGGAAGCGGTGCCTGGGGAATCTGTGGTGGACTCTCCTATTTCTGGGGCTGAGGTCGCTGAGGTAGTTAAAAAGCTCCTCGGTGGCAAGGCCCCAGGGGTGGACGAGATCCGCCCGGAGTTCCTTAAGGCTCTGGATGCTGTGGGGCTGTCTTGGTTGACAAGACTCTGCAGCATCGCGTGGACATCGGGGGCGGTACCTCTGGATTGGCAGACCGGGGTGGTGGTTCCTCTCTTTAAGAAGGGGGACCGGAGGGTGTGTTCCAACTATGGTGGGATCACACTCCTCAGCCTTCCCGGTAAGGTTTATTCAGGTGTACTGGAGAGGAGGCTTCGCCGGATAGTCCAACCTCGGATTCAGGAGGAACAGTGTGGTTTTCGTCCTGGTCGTGGAACTGTGGACCAGCTCTATACTCTCGGCAGGGTTCTTGAGGGTGCATGGGAGTTTGCCCAACCAGTCTACATGTGCTTTGTGGACTTGGAGAAGGCATTGGACCGTGTCCCTCGGGAAGTCCTGTGGGGAGTGCTCAGAGAGTATGGGGTATCGGACTGTCTGATTGTGGCGGTCCACTCCCTGTATGATCAGTGTCAGAGCTTGGTCCGCATTGCCGGCAGTAAGTCGAACACATTTCCAGTGAGGGTTGGACTCCGCCAAGGCTGTCCTTTGTCACCGATTCTGTTCATAACTTTTATGGACAGAATTTCTAGGCGCAGTCAAGGCGTTGAGGGGTTCCGGTTTGGTGACCGCAGGATTAGGTCTCTGCTTTTTGCAGACGATGTGGTCCTGATGGCTTCATCTGACCGGGATCTTCAGCTCTCGCTGGATCGGTTCGCAGCCGAGTGTGAAGCGACCGGAATGAGAATCAGCACCTCCAAGTCCGAGTCCATGGTTCTCGCCCGGAAAAGGGTGGAGTGCCATCTCCGGGTTGGGGAGGAGACCCTGCCCCAAGTGGAGGAGTTCAAGTACCTAGGAGTCTTGTTCACGAGTGGGGGAAGAGTGGATCGTGAGATCGACAGGCGGATCGGTGCGGCGTCTTCAGTAATGCGGACGTTGTACCGATCCGTTGTGGTGAAGAAGGAGCTGAGCCGGAAGGCAAAGCTCTCAATTTACCGGTCGATCTACGTTCCCATCCTCACCTATGGTCATGAGCTTTGGGTCATGACCGAAAGGATAAGATCATGGGTACAAGCGGCCCAAATGAGTTTGGGTCTCTCCCTTAGAGATAGGGTGAGAAGCTCTGCCATCCGGGAGGAACTCAAAGTAAAGCCGCTGCTCCTCCACATCGAGAGGAGCCAGATGAGGTGGTTCGGGCATCTGGTCAGGATGCCACCCGAACGCCTCCCTAGGGAGGTGTTTAGGGCACGTCCAACCGGTAGGAGGCCACGGGGAAGACCCAGGACACGTTGGGAAGACTATGTCTCCCGGCTGGCCTGGGAACGCCTCGGGATCCCCCGGGAAGAGCTAGACGAAGTGGCTGGGGATAGGGAAGTCTGGGTTTCCCTGCTTAGGCTGTTGCCCCCGCGACCCGACCTCGGATAAGCGGAAGATGATGGATGGATGGATGGATGACATGTTTTAAATAGGTTAAAATCCAGTCTGCACTTTGTTAGAATATATAACAAATTGGGCCAAGCTGTATTTCTAACAAAGACAAATCTTTATTTCTTCTAGATTTTCCAGAGCAAAAATTTTAAAAGAAATTCAAAAGACTTTGAAATTAGATTTTAATTTGATTCTACAGATTTTCTAGATTTGCCATAATATTTTTATTTTATTTTAATCATAACAAGCTTGAAAAAATATTTCACAAATATTCTTCTTTGAAAAAAACAGAAGCTAAAATGCAGAATTAAATTAAAATGTATTTATTATTCTTTACAATACAACAAATTTACTTGAACATTGATTTAAATTGTCAGGAAAGAAGAGGAAGGAATTTAAAAGGTAAAAATGTGTTTAAAAATCCTAAAATCATTTTTAAGGTTGTATTTTTTCTCTAAAATTGTCTTTCTGAAAGTTATAAGAAGCAAAGTAAAAAAAATAAATGAATTTATTTCAACAAGTGAAGACCAAGTCTTTAAAATATTTTCTTGGATTTTCAAATTCTATTTGAGTTTTGTCTCTCTTAGAATTAAAAATGTCGAGCAAAGTGAGACCAGCTAGCTAGTAAATAAATACATTTTGAAAAAAATAGAGGCAGCTCACTGGTAAGTGCTGCTATTTGAGCTATTTTTAGAACAGGCCAGCGGGCGACTCATCTGGTCCTTACGGGCGACCGCGTTGGTGACCCTTGATGTAAAGTAACAACATACACTAAATTGAGAAAATGCCAACATGATGGGGCTCCACCTTTTGCAGCTATTTCAGCTTCAACTCTTCTGAGATGGCTGTCCACAAGGTTGCTGAGTGTCTTTAGAGCAATTTTCCACCATTTTTCCAAAAGCACATTAGTGAGGTCACACATTGATGTTGGTGGAGAAGGCCTGGCTCTCAGGCTCCGTTCTAATTCATCCCAAAAGTGTTCTACCGGGTTCAGGTCAGGACTCTGTGCAGGCCAGTCAAGGTTATCCACACCAGACTCTGTCATCCATGTTCATGTTATGGAGTCTTTTCTTCTGCTTCCTGGCTGTCCTGTCCTCCTCCAGCATCCTGGCACAGCTGACGCCAGGTGTTATGATCAGCAGCCACACCCTCCAGGGCCTCAGGTCTGATTTTTACACTTCCTTAGTGCAGTCTTCAGCTGGTCTTTATATCGTTTTTTCTGCCCTTTCTGGTGTAGCTGGCTGTATAGCACTTTGCGAGGCAGGCGGTCTGAGGGCATCTTTACTACGTGGCCCAGCCATCGTAGTTGGTGCAGGGTGATCATGGCCTCAATACTCCTGCAGTTGGTTTTTGAGAGTACTTCAGAATGAGGCACACGATCACACCATGTAATCCCCAGGATGTGCTGTAGGCAACGTATGTGGAACTGCTGTAGGACCTTGATGTGGTGGATGTATGTTAGCCAGGCTTCACAGCTGTAGAGGAGGGTAGTGAGGCTGATGGCTTGATCGACACAGACCTTTGTGTGGAGATGGAGGTTCTTGTTTTGGAAGACCTGACGCCTGAGTCTCCCAAAAGCTGCCTGCTTGATCCTGTTCTGAACCTCACTATCAACGGTGTTGTCACGAGAAAGAATGCTCCCCAGGTATCTGAAGGATGGAAGGATTGATATTTGGTTTCCAGAAACAGTGAAGACAGGAGATGTAGATTGCTTGTTGGAGCTCCACCGGCAGACTACTTCCGTCCTGCTGGTGTTGACGGTCAGTCCCATCCTGCTGTACGCTCTCACCGCAGCAGCTAGAACAGACTAGAGGTCTTGTGGGCTGTGAGATACAAGAACACAGTCATCTACGTACTGCAACTCAACAATTCTCTACATCTGCAGTTTGGTGGTAGTCTGAAGCCTCCTGATATTAAAGATGTTGCCACCTCCACGAAAGTCCACTGTCACACCGCTGCTGTCCTCGATCTCCTTGTGGAGAAGCTTGGTAACACATAGCAAGAAGATGTTGAAAAGCACTGGTGCTAGTACACACCCCTGCCTTACTCCTGTATGTACGGGCAAGGGTGCAGACTCTTGACCTCCTTTGATCACTCCAGCAGTCATTCCATCATGAAACTGACGGAGGATGTTCCATCCATCCATCCATCATCTTCCGCTTATCCGAGGTCGGGTCGCGGGGGCAGCAGCCTAAGCAGGGAAGCCCAGACTTCCCTATCTCCAGCCACTTCGTCTAGCTCTTCCCGGGGGATCCCGAGGCGTTCTCAGGCCAGCCGGGAGACATAGTCTTCCCAACGTGTCCTGGGTCTTCCCCGTGGCCTCCTACCAGCTGGACGTGCCCTAAACACATCCCTAGGGAGGCGTTCGGGTGGCATCCTGACCAGATGCCCGAACCACTTCATCTGGCTCCTCTCGATGTGGAGGAGCAGCGGCTTTACTTTGAGTTCCTCCCGGATGGCAGAGCTTCTCACCCTATCTCTAAGGGAGAGACCCAAACTCATTTGGGCCGCTTGTACCCGTGATCTTATCCTTTCGGTCATGACCCAACGCTCATGACCATAGGTGAGGATGGGAACGTAGATCGACCGGTAAATTGAGAGCTTTGCCTTCCGGCTCAGCTCCTTCTTCAGCACAACGGATCGATACAACGTCCGCATTACTGAAGACGCCGCACCGATCCGCCTGTCGATCTCACCATCCACTCTTCCCTCACTCGTGAACAAGACTCTGAGGTATTTGAACTCCTCCACTTGGGGCAGGGTCTCCTCCCCAACCCAGAAATGGCACTCCACCCTTTTCCGGGCGAGAACCACGGACTCGGACTTGGAGGTGCTGATTCTCATTCCGGTCGCTTCACACTCGGCTGCGAACCGATCCAGTGAGAGCTGAAGATGTTAACAAACTTAATGGGACAGCCACACTTGAGGAGGACTTCCCTTAAAAGTTGTCTCTGAACAGCGTCGAAGGCTTTGAAGAGGTCGACAAAGGCCATGAAAAGGTCCTGGTGTTGTTCCCTACATGTTTCCTGCAGCTGTCTAGCTGTGAAGATCATGTCCACTGTTCTCTTACTCTTTCTAAACCCGCACGGTGATTCAGGCAGAATCGACTCAGTCATGTTTTTAATCAGCCTCTGGAGCATCACTTTTGCCAGAACTTTACTACTCTTGCCACAGAGGGCCTTGTCACCCTTGTTCTTGTCGATAGTGACTACATTGGCGTGTCTCCACTGTTGGGAGACGTTCTCTTCAGCCCAGACTTGTGTGATGTACCGCTGCAGAAGTATCCTCCTTGCTTCACTAATTCAGCCGGGATGTTGTCATTACCGGGGGATTTGTTGTTTTCGAGGGAGCGGGTAGCTGATCAGACCTCCAGGAAGGTTGGAGGCTCGTCCAGATTGTACATGACGGGAGATGTAGGCAGTCCATCCAGAACAGTTGGGTCTGCATCACATTCCTGATTCAACAGAGTTCTAAAGTGTCCCGCCCATCTCAGCAGGATGCTAGGTTGGTTCTTCAAGGTACGCAGGCCGTCTGCTCTTTTCAGGGCAGTGATGCAGCGGTCTGTTGGGCCGCAGGTCTTCTGGACAGCCTTGTAGAAGTTGTGCATGTCATTTTTATCGGCAAAGGTTTGGATCTCATGTGCCTTTTTTCTCCACCACTCATTCTGCATCCTCCTAACAGCCCTTTGCACTTCTCCTCGAGCTCTTTGCCATTTTTGCCTGGCGCTACTGGATGAAGGGTTCTCGAGGGTTGCCCTGGGTGCTCTGTGCACATCCTTCAACAGGACATGGATGGGGTCCCAGTTTTCATCAAACCAGTCTTGGGGATTCTTGCTCTTGAAGCCGATTGTTTGGGCTGCTGCGTCATAGAGAGCCGAGCTGATAAAGTTCCAGTTCTGGTCAATAGAGTTCTTGGAAGAGTTCAAGGAAGACTCCACCTCCCCAAGTTTTTCAGCCAGGGAACAACGAAAGTCATTTCTTGGGTCAGAGTTTTCCAGGCGGGCGCAGTCCACACACACACACACACACACACACACACACACACCTGTATTTGTTACCTTCTTAAGACCTGAGGAAAATGCCTCCCTCTTTAAGACCACCCTTTCTAGATATGTAAAAATGTGTATTTAATAACGTGTAATATTTACGTATTTTGCTTGTCTTAAGCAAAACCTTCACTATTTCCTTCAACATCATCAACACTACTAATCACCGCATACTTCATGAGAGACAAACATCATAATAAATCAACCACTTACTGTACAATGTCTGCGCTCACTGGGATAAAGACTGATGCTTGTATCTTCCTGTTTATATGGAGAATTCATCATAATCCACACATAGGGTTAAAAAAACAAAAGAGGTGCCGAGCCATTTAAAAAAATATATTTAATGTACTCCTATTAGCTGCATTGTTAGCCGCCTCTTACTTGCCATATTTTACAAATTAGAAAAAAAAAGAAAAATATGGTGTTGTTCTCTTAAAGATTGTGAATGATTGTGAAAGACTCCAAAAGAAAGTGCAGTCCCTCTTAAAGTGCACGCCTGGTTCTGCACATTGTGTTGCAAGATTGCTTCGACCCACAATCCTTGTTGTGCTCGTAGAGCCAGCGATAAAAAACGCAACCTGGCCCAGCAGAAAGCCGAGGCCCAGAGGCGTCTCTACGGCCACGGATCTGTCAAGAAGCTCTCGGCTGCGTCCTCGGACTGGGAGAGACAGCGGCACACCTTGGAGCGAAGGCGGGAGGAGCTGGTAAGTTGCTCACAGATGAAACTCTTTCAAGCTTGTGCGGATAGAAATAGTGGAAAATACACAAATAACTAGAATTTGCAAAGTGCCGATAAGTGTGAGTGAAATGTGAAGTGAAACGCTCGATAGTCCAGGCTGAGGGCAGAGTGTGGTGTTGGAACGTTCCAATCGGATGAGAAGTGTGTTATATGCAGAGGTTTGAATACTTCCCAGTCATTGTCAATGGGCGGAAATTCTGGGAAAGCCGGGAAGTTTGGGAAAAGGAAAACACGTGTTTTGCATTCATTATCTCAGAAGTGTGTGTGTGTGTGGTTGAAAGCTCTGAATCATTCAAATGGGAGTTTCCTGGAAATTGTGAAAATCTCTGTGGTCGGCCCTAAGCTCTGGAACACTCCGCCCCTCCATCTTCAAACTGCTTCCACTGTGGACTCTTTTAAGTCTCGTCTTAACACACACTTTTATTCTTTGGCTTTTAACACTACGTGAGTTGTGTGGTCCTCTTTGTTTTTTGTACACTTTGATTTCTATTTTACTGTTTTAATTGATTTTACCCTTTAAAATAGTTTTTAATCATATTTGTTTTTTATATTGGTTTTATATTTATTTATTTTTTGTTTTTATTCAGTCATTGGTGGAGCATAATATTGTTTTTTTTTTAAATATTGTTTTTAATATGGCCGTGCAGCACTTTGGAAACGTTATTGTTGTTTAATTAGATTAGATTAGATTAGATAGTACTTTATTTATTCCGTCAGGAGAGTTCCTTCAGGAAAATTACAATTTTCAGCACAATCCCATTCAAGATCAGACAAACATTACAGGGAGACAGAACAGGATCACTGACGGGGCTGCCGGCTTCCAGCGCCCCTTAATATGCTATATAAATAAAGTGGATTGAATTGGATTGAAATCAAGAAATTTTGTAAAATATTAACACTAGCACAATTGTCCAGGATGATATGAATCGGTTTGTGTTGGAATTTTTCGAATCGGTTGAAAAATGTTGACCGAGTACAGTTTGAATTGAGAATTGGTATTTGGGAATTCTTGGAATTTTGGGAAAATCGTGAATTTGTACGAAAATTTTAATTATTAGCATTTGTTATCCCAACTAAGAGGAATGTTTTGAAGGTGTAATGGTCAAAAACGGTTGAAAAATGTGCACTCTGAAAACTTTTCTGCAAGAGGTGCAAATATGGCTTTGGAAAACCGAGTATACTGGAAATTCCTGGAATTTTTCTGAACTTGTAAAATGATAGTTTATTTGTCTAAGGTGAGTGAAGAGTGTGGGTGTTGGAACGGTTCCAATCGGATGAGAAATGTGGAATATGCAGAGGTTTGTATACTTCCCAGTCATTGTCAATGGGGGGAAATTCCTGGAAATTCTGGGAAAACCGGCAAGTTTGGGAAAGAGAAAACACGTTTTGCGTTCATTATCTCAGAAGAGTAGTGTGTGTTTGGATGGTTGAAACCGCAGAATCATTCGAAGAAGAATTTCCTGGAAATTGGGAATTTTGTGAAAATCGAGAAATTTAGAAAATATTAACACTAGCACAATTGTCCTACATGATATGAATGGATTGGTGTTGGAATTTTTCGAATCGGTTGAAAAATGTTGACCGAGTACAGTTTGAATTGAGAATTGGTATTTCGGAATTCTTGGATTTTTGGGAAAATCGTGAATTTGGACAACAATTTCAATTATTAACATTTGTTATCCCAACTAAGAGGAATGTTTCGAAGGTGTAATGGTCAAAAACGGTTGAAAAATGTTCCACTCTGAAAACTTTCCTGCAAGAGGTGAAAATATGGCTTTGGAAAAACGAGTATACTGGGAATTCCTGGAATTTTTCTGAACTTGTAAAATGATAGTTTATTTGTCTAAGGTGAGTGAAGAGTGTGGTGTTGGAACGGTTCCAATCGGATGAGAAATGTGGAATATGCAGAGGTTTGTATACTTCCCAGTCATTGTCAATGGGGGGAAATTCCTGGAAATTCTGGGAAAACCGGCAAGTTTGGGAAAGAGAAAACACGTTTTGCGTTCATTATCTCAGAAGAGTAGTGTGTGTTTGGATGGTTGAAACCGCAGAATCATTCGAAGAAGAATTTCCTGGAAATTGGGAATTTTGTGAAAATCGAGAAATTTAGAAACTATTAACACTAGCACAATTGTCCTACATGATATGAATGGATTGGTGCTGGAATTTTTCGAATCGGTTGAAAAATGTTGACCGAGTACAGTTTGAATTGAGAATTGGTATTTGGGAATTCTTGGAATTTTGGGAAAATTGTGTATTTGTACAAAAATTTAAATTATTAGCATTTGTTATCCCAACTAAGGGGAATGTTTTGAAGGTGTAATGGTCAAAAACGGTTGAAAAATGTTCCACTCTGAAAACTTTCCTGCAAGAGGTGCAAATATGGCCTCGTACAGCCGGGAATTCTGGGAATTCCTGGAACTTTTTGGAACTTGTAAAACGAGACTTTTTATTTGTTTAAGTTGAGTGGAGAATATGGCGGTTGGAAGAGTTCCAATCGCTTGAGAAATGTGGGAATCGTGCAAGTTAGAAAAATGGCCCATTCATTTTCTACGCACGCTGCTTGTATCGCACATGATATCACACACAAGTGAACAGGCTGGAGGACAGCTTGTATCGCACATGATATCACACACAAGTGAACATGCTCGATCAGTGCTTGTATCGCACATGATATCACACACAAGTAAACACGCTTCAGGACTGCTTGTATCGCACATGATATCACACACAAGTGAACCGGCTGGAGGACAGCTTGTATTGCACATGATATCACACACAAGTAAACATGCTCGATCAGTGCTTGTATCGCACATGATATCACACACAAGTAAACCCTCTGCAGGAGTTCTTGTATCGCACATGGTATCACACACAAGTAAAAACGCTGCAGGTTTGTTTGTATCGCACATGATATCACACACAAGTAAACACTCTGCAGGACTGCTTGTATCCCAAATGATATCACACACAAGTAAACACTGCAAGACTGCTTGTATCACACATGATATCACACACAAGTAAATACGCTGTAGGACTGCTTGTATTGCACATGATATCACACACAAGTGAACACGCTGCAGGAGTGCTTGTATCGCACATGATATCACACACAAGTAAAAACGCTGAAGGTTTGTTTGTATCGCACGCAATATTACGCAAAAGTAAACACTCTGCAGGACTGCTTGTATCGCAAATTATATCACACAAGAGTAAACACTCTGCAAGACTGCTTGTATCGCACATGATATCACACACAAGTAAACACGCTGTAGGACTGCTTGTATTGCACATGATATCACGCAGGTAAACATGCTGCCGTACTGCTTGTATTGCACATGATATCACACACAAGTGAACACGCTGCAGGACTGCTTGTATCGCACATGATATCACACACAAGTAAACACGCTGGTGACTGCTTGTATCGCATTTTACATCACACACAAGTAAACACTCTGCAAGACTGCTTGTATCGCACATGATATCATACACACGTAAAAACACTGCAGGTTTGCTTGTATCGCACATGATATCACGCAAAAGTAAACCGTCTAAAGGACTGCTTGTATCGCAAATTATATCACACACAAGTAAACACTCTGCAATACAGCTTGTGTTGCACATGATATCACACACAAGTAAACATGCTGTAGGACTGCTGGTATCGCACATGATATCACACAAGTAGACACGCTGAAGGACTCCTTGTAGCGCAAATTATATCGCACACAAGTAAACACTCTGCACGTCTGCTTGTATCGCACATGATATCATACATATATGTATATATGTATTTTAATACAACTCACGTATATGAATGTAGGTCACATGAGTACATATATGTATGTATTTATCATTATTATATATATGTATGTATGTATGTATGTATGTATGTCACATTAATACAAGTCTTCAAGACAAAGTGGATTATTTGTGCGCTGCAGTGAGTGCGTGGAGTATATTATATATATATATGTATATATATATATGTACTGTCACTACTTCAGGCCTCGCACACGCTGACATTTGCATCTAAATGAGGCGGCAATCAGAGCGTCGCTTTTTGGGAGGTTTGAAGTGCAGTCTGATGAGCAACTTTGCTTAGTGGTGAGGCCGCCATGACGGTCTACTAAGCTTGAACGTCGTCATGTGGTGACATTGTTGCTTTCACCAGCAGAGGAGCATGTATGGCAGCGCACACACACAGAGTACTTACAAGCAGACACAGGGTGTAGACAGAAAAGGGAGAATGGACGCATTTTGGTGTAAAAAGTAAAGATAAAGGTGAAGATTTAACACTGACACACAAGTAAAGCCACAACAAGGATGTGGTTGTGGCTTGTGCAGCCCTTTGAGACACTGGTGATTTAGGGCTATATGAGGAAACGATTGATTGATTGATTGATCGATTGAAACACCCTCAGGAAGAGCTGCTTTAAGACATGGCTAGCCAGCTGGCTGCTAACGTTCATCCACAGTGTTTTAGCTACTTCTAAATCACTAATCCTGGTGTCCATGGCGACACATAAAGTAAGTTTCTAACATGTATTATTATCACTGGAGGACGAGCAATAGCTAAACATGCTTCACTAGACACTGTAGGAGGATACAATAGCTCACTGCCGTCACAATGTAAACAAATGTGGATCTACACCTGACATCTACTGTAATGATACCAAGTACAGGCACGTATCTAGTCGATACTACTATAATTACATCTATTTTTGGGCATCTCAAAAATCTTTTTTCTTTTTAAAAAAAAATTAAACTATGTTTATATAGTCAATAAATATGTCCCTGGACACATGAGGACTTTGAATATGACAAATGTATGATCCTGGAACTACTTGGTATCAACATGATCCATACCTAAATGTGTGGTATCATCCACAACAAATGTCAAGTATCAAAGAAGAGAAGAATAAGTGATTATTACATTTGAACAGAAGTGTAGATAGAACATGTTAAAACAGAAAATAAGCAGATATTAACAATAAATGAACAAGTAGATTCATAATTAATTTTTACAGTTTGTCCCTCATAATTTGTGTAGATGACACAATATGTTACTGCAGACTAATTAGGAGTCTTTGTTTGTTTACTTCCTACTAAAAGACAAGTTGTCTAGTATGTTCAACATTTTATTGAAGGACTAAATGACAATAATAAACATATCTTTCATCTACACTAACATTTGTTGTTCTTAGAAAAGTATCAAAATAAATTTGGTGACGTTATCGGGCCAAGACTAGAGTCTACTCATGTTGGCGTTTGAATGACTTTGTTCCTAAAACAACTATAGTAGTCAGCAGGATGACGGTGAGAGAGAAGATCAAAGAACAACATTTGGTTAAAGATGCTGATGCAGGACCAGTTTTAGCTCCTCAGAATCTGATCAGATCAGAAATACTTGATTAATCCCTGAGGGGAAATCAACATTTTCAGCACAATCTCATTCAAGATCAGACAAACATTACAGGAAGACACAACAGGATCAAACATTACAAGGAAAAAAAACCCCAGCAATTGCTCATAAAAAACAGGACAATAATTCTCTCTTCTTACCATTAATTCCTTCTCCTCTTTTCATGTGATCCTCCTCTCTGAGCTCATCTTCATCTCAGTGTGGGTTTTGTTGCTTCCTGCCCAGAGAGAGCGACTGGCTCAGGTCCGCAAGCAGATCTGCAGAGAGGAGCACGAAAAACAACATCTGGGAAACTACCGGTAAGAAAAGTTCCCCCGGGAGCTCCAGCTGTACTTTACATCTCCAGCAGCACCTGTACCACTCAGAGGAGGAGCAGCATTTACAACTGTTGTGACAACAGGGACACGCCTCTAAACATAGAGAATATCTCTTTTTAGAACTTACAAACATCATTTAAAGCAGGGCTAGGGAACCTATGGCTCTAGAGCCAGATGTGGCTCTTTTGATGACTGCACCTGGCTCTCAGATAAATCTTAGCTGACGTTGCTGAACACGATAAGTCATGAATAATTCCGCTGGTAATCAGTGTTAAAAATAACGTTCAAATAATAAAACATTCTCATGCATTTTAATCCAACCATTTTTTTTCTACCGCACCTGTTTAAGATGTTGCATTGATGGTAAGAAGTATTATATTTATTATTGGTTAAATTTAGAATAACAATGTTATTAAAAAAGAGTAAGAGACTTATTATATTCTAAAAATGTTGGTCTTACTTAAAAATGCACGCATTTAGTTGTATTGAGTGTTAGAAAATATTATACGGCTCTCACGGAAATATATTCTCAAATATTTGGCTTTCATGGCTCTCTCAGCCAAGAAGGTTCCCGACCCCTGATTTAAACGATTAAAATACTTCACTTCTCCTTGGTCTAAAATAGTAGAAGCTCTCCAAATAGAAATACAATAACTTCAGATATAAACAAAGATGATCAAAAAAATCAAATAATTAATTAGAAAAATTACAATAACAATAATAAGAACTCTGAAATGTGTAACTGAACATTAATGTTTTCATGAAGGCAACCTTTTTGACACACTTGGTGATGCAATTACATAATCATATTATTATTAGTATTATTCTTTTTTTTTTACATTGGAATAAAATAACAGAAAAAAGAAAAAAAAAGAGTAAAACAATTATTTAATGAGAAAAATCTGAAATGTTCCAATTAGTAATTAATAACAATGTACATAGTCACCTTTAACACAACATTTTGTCTTTATATATATATATATATATATATATGTAAAACAAAAATGTCGCCCCATACTTCACTTTTCATTGGTGGAAAAAGTTTAGACACCCCTGATCTATAATATTACAAGCTCTTAAGATAAAAAATAAAATCTACTTAAAATGCAAACAAAGTTTAGTCGTTTAATTAAAAGATAAAATATTAACATGAGTTCATGTGAAAACTAGCAATAATGAAGACTGTTAAATATTTTAAGTGAAGATTAAAATTTAGGGAACATTTTAAACACACTTGGTTATGCACTTACAAAATCATATATTATTATTATTATTATTATTACATATGTGTGTATAATAGCAATGAAGATAAAAGTACAAATATGACTTTTTTTTAAGACTATGACTGAAGACCCTTTTGGGTCCCCAGGACCTTTACTGTAATTATTTTTTTTTCTAACTGTCAATGCTCAAAAAATCATAATGAAGCAAAAGCAATGTTGTTATGAATTATTTACCTATTTAGGACTCCAAGTACTTCACAACAAATACTCCACTTTGAACAGTTTGGGGGGTAAAATATTGCATATTTGGGGTGTTTTCACTTTGACAAAAAGGGCATAGAAAACAAAGAAATGTGTACAAAAAATCCAAGGAGGGGAACTTTAAAGGATGGACGTGATTTAGGCTAAATGATGACTTCTTTAAGGCGTTATCCGGCTTAATGTAGAGCGGGTGTTAGCCATGTTGTGCTGAGCAGCCTGGACCACTCCCACATCTTGCCTTCAACGCTGAGCACACTTATCTCACTCTTCTTCCACTCTCATGCATATAAATATAATCCACTAAAGTCCAGCCTGGCAGACAACACGAGGCTTCAGGACGGGTTAAACACACAAAGAGAAAGTCAAATAACACAATCGGGACTTCGGTGAATGAAGTCGCTGATCAAGTGTCAGATAGTTAGTTAATTAGTTAGTTGGTTAGTTAGGCTAGTTAGTTAGTTAGTTAGTTAGTTAGTTAGTTAGTTAGTTAGGCATTACAAGGTTCGCTTTTCCTCCCGTCCGTCACCTGTCTTTTTTCTCTTCTTTTCATTAAATACACCTCCATCTTGTTATTTGGATGGTGATGAGCAGCCTCCACCTCTCCTGGCCTTTCATCATCTTCTACTCTTCCTCTCTCTTTCAACGCCTCCTTTTCTTCCCTTTTTTTTCTCACTTTTGTCATTTCATTTGTTCTGAGCCCTGTTCTCTTCTTGCACTGACGACCCTGCTTCCTGCTTGATGCTACACTTCTCCCTCACTATGCACGCTTTTCTCTCTCTCTGTGTGTGTGTGTGTGTGTGTGTGTGTGTGTGTGTGTGTGTGTGTGTGTGCCAACAGACGTATTTACCCCCCAGACGACAAGCTGCTGTTGGAGAAGTATGAAAGCCTGCTCTCTGCCGCCTTTCAGACCTTCCTCGCCGGCCGAGCTGCCTCACTTCAGAAGGAAATGAATAATCCTCTGAAACAAATGAAGGCACGTATGTTGGTGGCTGTCAAATACACACACACACACACACGCACACACACACGTGCACACACACACGTGCACACACACACACACACACACACGTGCACACACACACCTTAAAAAAGATGACATTTCCACACAAAGATGAAAAAAACTACAATATTCATGCGTTTCTATTAAGGTTTCGTGGAGTTTCACACACAATTGTTACCTGGCAGTGAAGAGCATCATTTCCTAAAGTGAATAAATATTTGTTAAAAAAGACATAATCATTTTCACATGTATTTATTGTCATAAAGTCAATGATATTACAATTATAAATAGTGCATTATCGCAATATCGCACTTCTTTATAAAAACAATGTAATTGTTTTTGGGGGACATTTTGGCACTTACGAAAAATGATTTTACATCAATAATTAGAATTATTGTGGTAAAGTATGCTTGTATTCCTAAAAGTTAGTTCTTATCAAAAAAAAAAAGATTACACATAAATAAATGTATGTAATATTATTTATATCCAATTTTTTGTAGGATTTTAGAGTTAAAGGGGAGGTGCGACACCGGTGTGTAGTTTAGCAGGATGTCTGAATCCAGGTGAGGTCTTTTTCATTTTCATAGTTGGACTTTCCTCAAAGAGACTTTCAAACGTGTCGCTAGCTAGCGTTGTTTCTCGTTTTCTTCCTGGTCCGACCATGTAAGCCGCGTCCCACCTAAAAAGAACAACAAGATGAACATTGAATTGGGAAACATTTGGTCATTTAGTTCTTCAATGTAATCTTAAATGTAGGAATCGCTACCAAATTCTATCATTTTACAAGTAGTGACTTAATCACGTCGCTACTACGGAGTTCACCTAATTAGACACTATTTAGATTTTTTTATTGATCTTCACTTTATCGATTACTTTCTGACAATATCGGTATTGGACAGTCCTCGATTCTCCAATATTAGAATGGAAAATGTAATTATGGTGTTTATGTTTGTTTTTAGGATGTTTCAGCAAGAAACGATAGCCAAAGTAAGAAAATGACGCAACAGGATTTATCCGATTTATTTTCCGACAAGGTGATTTATGTTTGGTTGTTGAGGGCGTGGAATAGGAGAGTGTAGTGGGAATGAATGTAGAATGTAGAATGTAGAATGTAGAATGTAGAATGTAGAATGTAGAATGTAGAATGTAGAATGTAGAATGTAGAATGTAGAATGTAGAATGTAGAAAGTAGAATGTAGGATGTAGAATGTAGAATGTAGAATGTAGAATGTAGAAAGTAGAATGTAGAATGTAGAATGTAGAATGTAGGATGTAGAATGTAGAATGTAGAATGTAGAATGTAGAATGTAGAATGTAGAAAGTAGAATGCAGGATGTAGGATGTAGAAAGTAGAATGTAGAATGTAGGATGTAGAATGTAGAATGTAGAAAGTAGAATGCAGAATGTAGAAAGTAGAATGCAGAATGTAGAAAGTAGAATGTA
>NC_084632.1:44467530-44472530 GCF_033978795.1 Nerophis ophidion
TTCTCTCCATCACCTCATCTTCTTTTTGTCCTTCTTCTTCTCTCCTTCACCTCACCATCTTTTCTCCTTCTTCTTCTCTCCATTCACTCACCTTCTTTCTCTCCTTCTTCTTCTCTCCATCACCTGACCTTCTTTCTCTCCTTCTTCCTCTCTCCATCACCTCACCGGCATTCCACAAGCACACAGTCCTCCACCGGCCCAATAGACCACTGGACCATTAGAACACTGGACCACTAGACCATCAGACCACTGGACCCCTACACCACTGGACCATTAGTCCACTGGACCAGTGGACCACTAGATCACTAGACCATTGGACCACTAGACCACTGGCCCACTAAACCACTGGCCCACTAGACCACTGGACCACTAGACCATTAGACAACTGGACCACTAAACCACTGGACCATTTGTACACTGGACAACTAGATCACTAGACCATTGGACCACTGGATTATTAGAACACTGGACCACTAGACCATTAGACAACTGGACCACTAAACCACTGGACCATTTGTACACTGGACCACTAGATCACTAGACCATTGGACCACTAGACCACTGGCCCACTAAACCACTGGCCCACTAGACCATTGGACCACTAGACCACTGGCCCACTAAACCACTGGCCCACTAGACCACTGGACCACTAGACCATTAGACAACTGGACCACTAAACCACTGGACCATTTGTACACTGGACAACTAGATCACTAGACCATTGGACCACTGGATTATTAGAACACTGGACCACTAGACCATTGGACCACTATACCACTAGACCACTGGACCACTAGACCATTAGAACACTGGACCACTAAACCACTGAACCATTAGTACACTGGACCACTAGATCACTAGACCATTGGACCACTAGACCACTAGAGCACTAGACCACTGGACCACTAGATCACTAGCCCACTAAACCACTGGGCCACTAGACCACTGGCCCACTAAACCACTGGGCCACTACACTACTGGACCACTAGACCACAGGACCAGTAGATCACTGGCCCACTAAACCACTGGGCCACTAGACCACTAGATCACTAGACCATTGGACCACTAGAGTACTAGACCACTGGACCACTAGACCACTGGCCCACTAAACCACTGGGCCATTAGACCACTGGACCAGTAGAACACTAGACCACTAGACCACTGGACCACTAGACAACTGGACCACTAGACCACTGGACCACACTTTGGTCAACAGGTCCAACCTCTGAAGACTTGGCTCTCCTAGTTCCGCAATGACCCACATTAGGACTTTGTCACTGCACAAGTACAAGTCGGGGGTGGGGGGGCTCAGTTTGTGGCAACCATATCTTCCTTGTTTGTGTTTGCTATTCCTTCTTTGCTCGTGGCAGCTGTTTCCATCCATCCATTATCTGCCACTTGTCCCTTATGGGGTCGCGGAGGTGCTGGAGCCTATCCCAATTTGTTATTTGTGGGTGGCCATCATCTCTTCTTCGAACCTGGGCATGATCTATTTCCTTTTTGTTCCTGGTTAGTTGCCGGTGGCTATCTCTTCTTCATTGGTAGCAGCTGTGTCTTCTTGGTGGTCCGGCATTGAAAGAAGGAACCTGGTAGCAGCTGTGTCTTCTTGGTGGTCCGGCATTGAAAGAAGGAACCTGGTAGCAGCTATGTCTTCTTGGTGGTCCGGCATTGAAAGAAGGAACCTGGTAGCAGCTGTGTCTTCTTGGTGGTCCGGCATTGAAAGAAGGAACCTGGTAGCAGCTACGTCATCTTGGTGGTCCGGCATTGAAAGAAGGAACCTGGTAGCAGCTATGTCTTCTTGGTGGTCCGGCATTGAAAGAAGGAACCTGGTAGCAGCTGTGTCTTCTTGGTGGTCCGGCATTGAAAGAAGGAACCTGGTAGCAGCTGTGTCTTCTTGGTGGTCCGGCATTGAAAGAAGGAACCTGGTAGCAGCTATGTCTTCTTGGTGGTCCGGCATTGAAAGAAGGAACCTGGTAGCAGCTGTGTCTTCTTGGTGGTCCGGCATTGAAAGAAGGAACCTGGTAGCAGCTGTGTCTTCTTGGTGGTCCGGCATTGAAAGAAGGAACCTGGTAGCAGCTATGTCCTCTTGGTGGTCCGGCATTGAAAGAAGGAACCTGGTAGCAGCTGTGTCTTCTTGGTGGTCCGGCATTGAAAGAAGGAACCTGGTAGCAGCTATGTCCTCTTGGTGGTCCGGCATTGAAAGAAGGAACCTGGTAGCAGCTATGTCTTCTTGGTGGTCTGGCATTGAAAGAAGGAACCTGGTAGCAGCTATGTCCTCTTGGTGGTCCGGCATTGAAAGAAGGAACCTGGTAGCAGCTGTGTATTCTTGGTGGTCCGGCATTGAAAGAAAGAACCTGGTAGCAGCTGTGTCTTCTTGGTGGTCCGGCATTGAAAGAAGGAACCTGGTAGCAGCTATGTCTTCTTGGTGGTCCGGCATTGAAAGAAGGAACCTGGTAGCAGCTATGTCTTCTTGGTGGTCTGGCATTGAAAGAAGGAACCTGGTAGCAGCTGTGTCTTCTTGGTGGTCCGGCATTGAAAGAAGGAACCTGGTAGCAGCTATGTCTTCTTGGTGGTCCGGCATTGAAAGAAGGAACCTGGTAGCAGCTATGTCCTCTTGGTGGTCTGGCATTGAAAGAAGGAACCTGGTAGCAGCTATGTCTTCTTGGTGGTCCGGCATTGAAAGAAGGAACCTGGTAGCAGCTGTGTCTTCTTGGTGGTCCGGCATTGAAAGAAGGAACCTGATGACAAATATGAAAGAGAAGTGGAATGTGGGTTGGGTTGGCGTTGATGCCAACACAACATTGTGGGAGCTCTGAGACTTCTTTCAAAGCCTCAAATATTCCCATGTGGACCCTTTTCCTTGTACATGCTGACACCAAGTTGGCAAAGTTAGTGAGTTGCAGTTGTGTAGCACACGTCAGGACCGGGAAGACCACCTTTGCTCCTTCATGGTTCTCCTTCCGATAAAACTGCTGCCAGCGTCTTAGCGCCACCTTAAACTTGCTTGGGAATCAAGGAGACAAAAACCCAGAATCAAAGCAGAGTCCTGAGTCTTTCCAGTTTGGTGCAAAGTGTGCGATTATCAACCAACCTGCTTTGAGGGACGGCGAGCCCAGTCCAGTTTCACGTAAATGAATTCTCTTCCTCCTAATTTGTCCCTCAATTAACCGGCTGCTGCTCTTTGTCTCCTCATGTCTTCCATCAGTCAGCCGCCTCACTGGCCTGCGGTGACTGCCATCACTTCCTGCCCAATTACTTCTCGGGCCTGACAGCGCTGACCGGCTAATCGTAGCATAACAGACGTATGCATGCTTTATTCAGCAGCCCGGCCCAATGGCACACACTTGGATGAAGGAAGGACTTGAATTCTGATGGCGCAAACTGACTGCCTGATAGTCAACTGGGTCGGAACATTTTATAACCTTTCAGCTCTGAAAGGATTATTTAATGTCAGTGCTTTACAGGTTTCCCCTTTGTGGGATCAATACAAGTCTGTAGTACATCAAATAATCAAATAATCAAATCAAGTGTCCATCAAATATCTCCATTTGCAAGCAGCACAGCTAAATAAAGTATTTATATTATTTTTAAAACCAGGTTTGTTTGTGTCTACAACGAAAACTGTTTTGGACACTGAATTTATGTAATTGAATTTTTTGCGTTTGAATTTTGTAATTTGAATTTTTTTTTTTTTAATGCTGACGATTTCATTCAACAAAATGTGTGTCATTAAAAATTCTGTTTGTCACAATTCAGTGTAAAAAATAGTGCAGAAAATTTCACTTTAAAAAATAGTGCAGAAAAATTCAGTGTAAAACAATTTATTGTAAAAAAAAAAATTGCTTATAAAAATTAAATATAGAAAAATTCAGTGCAAAAAAATCTAGTGTAGTAAAATTAAATTGAAAAATAATTCAGTGTAAAAAAAGAAATAGTGCACAAAAATTAATCATAAAAATATTCAGTTGAGAAAAATTAAACGTCAAAAAAATCTGGTTTAAAAAACTTTTCAGTGTAACAACTCTGTGTAAAAAAATCAGCGCAGAAAAATGTGTAAAAAAATTCAATTTAGGAAAAAATCACTGCAGACATGTTCAGTGTAAAACAATTCAGTGTAAGAAAATCCAGTGTAAAAAACAAAAAACAGTTCATAAAAAATAAAACAGTCCAGTGTATGAAAATTCAGTAAAAAAAAATTCAGCATGAAAAAATCATCTAAAAATTATTCCACTTGAAAACATAATTTGCGGATGAATCACCAAATGATTCCTGGGCGCGGCCACCGCTGCTGCTCACTGCTCTGCTGTGGGGTCAAATGCAGAGAATAATTTCACTGCACTTAGTGTGTGTCTGACAATCATTGGCACTTTAACTTTTTACTTTTTAATTCAGTTTAGAAAAAATTAGTGTGTGAAATAATTTACTGTAAATAAATCCAATGTAAGAACATTCAGTCTAGAAAAATCAAATGTAGTCAAATTTAGTGAAAAAGAAATCCAGTAATGAAAATTAAATAAAAAAAAATTAGTGCACAAAATTCAGCGCAAAAAAATCAGCTCAGAAATATTCCACGTTGAAAAATTCAGTGCAGAAATATTATTTGCTTCAAAACTTAAGACCCACTTTCTGCAAATTAAGACTGAAGAAGCTCATTGACTTGATTGATTCTTACTGAACCAGAAGTGAGTCTTAAGACTTTTTAAGCAACAAATATTTCTGCACTGAAATTTTATACACCCAGTTTTTACCAACATGCTTTTAAAACATCTTATTTTTACAAACTGAATATTTAAACACATTTTGCTCACATATTTTAATCCAATTTAATTGCCAGCCTAATTTCATGTAATAAAAAAAAAATTAGTTCACAAAATTCAAACGCAAAAATTTCAGTTACATGAATTTGATGTAAAAAAAAAAAAGCTTTAGTAATAAAAAACCTTCACTGTTTTGAGCCTGGATTTCAACAACAACACGAAAGCCGACTGCATGTAAAGTAA
>NC_084632.1:44477530-44490030 GCF_033978795.1 Nerophis ophidion
ACTCGTCAGACCACAGAACACTTTTCCACTTTGCATCAGTCCATCCCAGATGAGCTTGGGTCCAGCGAAGCGTTTCTGGGTGTTGTTGATAGATGGCTGTGGCTTTTCACAGTAGAGTTTTAACTTACACTTACAGACGTAGCGACCAACTGTTGTTACTGGCAGTGGTTTTCTGAAGTGTTTCATGTGGTGATATCCTTTACACACTGTGGCTTTTTGATGCAGTACCGCCTGAGGGATGGAAACTGCAGGTAAGCCATGAGATTCATGGCTTACCTGCAGTGATTTCTCCACATTCTTTCAACCTTTTGATGATTTTCATGAGCGTAGATGGTGAAATCCCTAAATTCCTTGTTGAGAAATGTTGTTCTTAAACAATTTGCTCAGGCATTTGTTGACAAAGTGGTGACCCTCGCCCCGTCCTTGTTTGTGAATGAGTGAGCATTTCATGGAAGCTGCTTTTATAGCCAATCATGGCACCCACCTGTTCCCAATTAACCTGTTCACCTGTGGGATGTTCCAAATAAGTCTTTGATGAGCATTCCTCAACTTTCTCACTCTTTTTTGCCACTTGTGCCAGCTTTTTTTGGAACATGTTGCAGGCATCAAATTCCAAATGAGCAAATATTTGCAAAAAATGAGAACATTTACCAGTTCCAATGTTAAATATCTTGTCTTTGCAAGATATTTAGATAGTTGAAAAGGATTTGCAAATCATTGTATTCTCTTTTTATTTAGCATTTACACAACCTGACAACTACACTGCTTTTAACTTTTGTTTGAATGTGTATATATATGTGTATATATGTTAATATATATGTAAACATATGTGTATACTGTATATGTTTATATATATGTATGTGTGTATATGTGTAAGTAAGTGTAAAAATGATGTAAAACAATTTAAATTACTCCAATATAGCTAATAATTTGAGGGCTTATTTACTTTTGACCATTTTCCAAGATGCACGATTGACAAACTTTCATTGACGTGCACTTCCTGTTTCCTCCCATTGCTTCCTGCAGGCCGCATGCATTGGAAGCCAGCAGTCAAGCCCACCAAAACAAGCCCCGCCCCCTCCGTGTCCCCCACCCCCTCCGGACCAATCAGACGCTCCATCTCCTGTCCCCGCTCCATCGCGTCCTTGTCGTCGCCCGGTGAAGTGCGAGCTCCGTCCACAAGACCCGCCTCTCACGTCGCCACGCTGGCACGCCCCAGCTCCGCCACGCTGCGCTCTCATTCGCTGAGTCGCAGTGGCTCCGCCCACCGGGTGCCGCACAGCAACAGCTTGGGAACCATCCAGTCCAGCATGGTGAGGTTTCATGCACACACACACACTAACGCACACACACACGCACACACACACACACACACACACACACTCACACTAACACACACACACACTAACACACACAGACACACACACACACACACAAATCCCCTTCTTCAATATTTCAAAGTAAGTTGAGACGTCCGTCAAAAAGAGTAAAATAATTTTCTTCATTAAATCATTTTTTACAACTTTCCTCTGCCAAGATTACACTCCGAGAGTTATAACTTCAATAATGTACTTCTTCTTATACACCCTAATAGTTTTTATTACTTCACACTAACTTTTTCATTGGATTTGTTGGATTTTATTTCATATTTTAATATCGTCACAGTTCAGTATGGAAGCTTCTTTAGTCCACAAAACAAGAAATACCTCAATTGTAAGTTGAAGATACGAGATAAAAAGTCAAAGTTATGAGATAAAAAGTCAAAGTTATGAGATAAAAAGTCAAAGTTATGAGATAAAAAGTCATAATTAGGAGATAAAACGTGGAAGTAATGAGATAAAAAGTCAAAATTAGGAGATAAAAAGTCTTAATTAGGAGATACAAAGTCATCATTTTGAGATAAGTCAAAGTTATGAGATAAAAATAACAAAATTAGGAGATAAAAAGTGGAAGTTATGAGATAAAAAGTCATAACTATGACATAAAAAGTCAAAATTATGAGATAAAAAGTTATAGTTTTGAGATTAAAAAAGTCAAAATTATGAGGAAAAATAAGTCAAAGTTATGAGTTTCCCCCCCAAAAAATCAAATAATTAATAATCATAATAATTTCCTCTCTGGCATTAATAAAGTACTTCTAATTATGATTATGAATCTGATAAATTGAAGTTATGAGATAAAAATTCAAAAATGTGAGATAAAAAGTCAAAGTTATGAGATAAAAAGTATTAATTAGGAGATAAAAACTTTAAATGATGACAGAAAATAAGTTATGAGATAAAAAATTCAAAGGTATGAGATAAAAAGTCAAAATTTTGAGATGAAAAATTGAAGATATGAGATAAAAAGTCAATTATAAGATAAAAAGTTGATGTTAAGACAAAAAGTCGAAATTGTGAGATGAAAAGTCAAAGATATTAGATATAAAAGGCACAATTATGATATGAAAAGTCAGAGTTATGAAATAAAAAGTCGGAGATGAGAGATAAAAAGTCAGTTATAAGATAAAAAGTAGAAGTAATGAGATAAAAAGTCAAAGTTTTAGGATTAAAAGTCAAAGATATTTTATAAAAAGTCAAAATGATGAGATTAAAAAATCTAAATTATGTTTTAAAAAGTCAAAGTTGTGAGATAAAAAGTTTAAATTATAACATAAAAAGTTAAAATTATGAGATAAAAAGTCAAAGTTATAAAAGCCACTCCCACATAATGTTTGTCAAAAATATATATTTTCCATAAATTAGCCGCACTGGACTATAAATGACGGACACGTGTTGTGAAGAGACTTATTTACACAGAAATATTCTTTAAATGTTTATTTACATACCTTCATTGTTTCCAAACCAGGCAGTAAAACGGCTGATCAAACAAAACGTCAGTCATGGTCATGGACCCACTAGCTGCGCAAGCTAGCTCTCCAATCACCTAAACAGACTCAATAATTCCACGCTGACGTTTGGCTGAATTTACTGAGGAATTTGTGAAAATGAAACAATACAAAAAGAATGTAAGTTAATAATACTAACACAGACACTTGTAAACGTGTTAGCATATTAGCTAATGCTAACACCGTTAGCATCATTACATTACAATAGCACGTACAAATATGCATGAAAACACTCGTAGCAAGTAAGAATGGTTTTAGTTATATTGTAAAACTGTGACAAATGAAGAAGTTACAAAACTTCTACTTACAGTTTAAAACTTTAAAAAGTAGGAATTCACATTCACCCGCAGTGAGTGAAGTCATCCAAAAGATGGCGCCGCAGCACAAACATACCTCTTTAGTGTTTTTGATTGTTTTTTTTTTTACTATTTAGAAAAAAACAAAACATAAATTAGCTGCACCGTTTTTGTCTGCCGCAGGGCACAAAGCGTAGGAAATATGTATTGTTGATGTATTTGTTTAATAAAGTGATTATATTGTTTGTTTGATTTGTCAGGGCGAGCCACTAATCAGCCTGAGGAGTCCAGAGCAGGAGGCGGAGCTTGTGCGTCAAACACTGACTGCTCTCATGGCCATGAGGATCCGATTTCCCGGGAAAACGGAGGAGGAGGCGGAGTCAGTGCTGGATGAGGTGGGTGGGACCACATCTTCTTGTCTTCTCTGCGCCACAATAAGGTTTGGTGACGCTTTAGCAACCTGAGACCAAACAACAGCAAGGGGAAACAACACCGAGGCCACTTTTTTTCCCAGAAGCCCCACCGTGAATGTTGGGATAGCACTTTAGATGTCAGTCATATCCTGATGTTGACCACACCTTCTCGCCAACGTTTGACGGCCAAACGCCGACGCGTCGTAACGCTCCTCGCTAGCGGCTAACGTCCTTCCACAGTGCAGCTTTTAGGATGGGATAAGTTACAATGTTATTTTTATATCGTTAAAAAAAAAGAAGCCAAACCGAAAAGCAAAGAAACCAAATCTATGAAACACATGAAAACAACAAAAGTGTACAAATATATCAATATGGGCATCAAAAACATTATTAAATATTGTATTTCTCCAATGTTTGGATGTATTTGTTGTCAATTCAACTTTTTCCACAATGTTATTTTTTTAAATACCACATTTTTAGAGATAGTATTTTATCATGCTAACAGTAGCATGCTACATATATATATATATATATATATATTTAAAGAGGTATACACCTCAGGGTCCTATGTTCTAACATGTCACTAAAGCTATCTGTAAGCCTGCTATTGTTAGCATGCTACTGTTCGCATGGTTACTTGGACTTGTTTCTTCAGCATTGTCCACACGTTTAAGTCAGGACTTTCGGAAGGCCATTCTAAAAGCTTCATTCTAGCCTGATTTATCCATTCCTTGACCACTTTTGAGGTGTGTTTGGGGTCATTGTCCTGTTGGAACACCCAACTGTGCCCAAGACCCAACCTCCCCCCTGATGATTTTAGCTTGTCCTGAATACATTTGGAGCTAATCCTCCTTTTTCATTGTCCCATTTAAAGCACATATTCCATTGGCAGCAAAACCAGGCCCAGAGCATAATACTACCACCACCATGCTTGACGGTAGGCATGGTGTTCCTGGGATTAAAGGCCTCACCTTTCCTCCTCCAAACATATTGCTGGGTATTGTGGCCAAACAGCTCCATTTTAGTTCCGTCTGACACCACATGGACAAAGATACGACCTTCTGGAGGAAAGTTCTGTGGTCAGATGACACAAAAAAAAAGAGCTTTTAAAACTGGTGTAATGTGAGCCCGCCTTCTGGTCTGGTGATGACGCTTCAGTACGGCATCTTTGGTGACGCCACGTCTTTGTGTCGGCAGATCCTGGAGCAGTGGAAACACCACAAGGCGAAGGTGGCGTCCTACTGGCTGGTCAAGCTGGACTCCACCAAGCAACGCAAGGTCAGTCCCAAGATTGTCTTCTCATCGAACAATGTTTGGTCGCCGCTTCTTCAGGAGCACAAAGATGCTTTTGTCTGGATAACAACTTTTTGCGCTCGCGATATTGCGGCCGGTCAGATGTCAGCATGTTGATGCAGTACTTTTGACTGCTTTTGTAGTACTTGTACACGCTGCATGTTGTTATGATGCAGTACTTTTGACTGCTTTTGTAGTACTTGTACACGCTGCATGTTGTTATGATGCAGTACTTTTGACTGCTTTTGTAGTACTTGTACACACTGCATGTTGTTATGATGCAGTACTTTTGACTGCTTTTGTGGTACTTGTACACACTGCACGTTGTTATGATGCAGTACTTTTGACTGCTTTTGTAGTACTTGTACACACTGCATGTTGTTATGATGCAGTACTTTTGACTGCTTTTGTAGTACTTGTACACACTGCACGTTGTTATGATGCAGTACTTTTGACTGCTTTTGTAGTACTTGTACACACTGCACGTTGTTATGATGCAGTACTTTTGACTGCTTTTGTAGTACTTGTACACGCTGCATGTTGTTATGATGCAGTACTTTTGACTGCTTTTGTGGTACTTGTACACACTGCATGTTGATATGATGCAGTACTTTTGACTGCTTTTGTAGTACTTGTACACACTGCATGTTGTTATGATGCAGTACTTTTGACTGCTTTTGTAGTACTTGTACACACTGCTTGTTGTTATGATGCAGTACTTTTGACTGCTTTTGTAGTACTTGTACACGCTGCATGTTGTTATGATGCAGTACTTTTGACTGCTTTTGTAGTACTTGTACACACTGCATGTTGTTATGATGCAGTACTTTTGACTGCTTTTGTAGTACTTGTACACGCTGCATGTTGTTATGATGCAGTACTTTTGACTGCTTTTGTGGTACTTGTACACACTGCATGTTGTTATGATGCAGTACTTTTGACTGCTTTTGTAGTACTTGTACACACTGCATGTTGTTATGATGCAGTACTTTTGACTGATTTTGTAGTACTTGTACACGCTGCATGTTGTTATGATGCAGTACTTTTGACTGCTTTTGTAGTACTTGTACACGCTGCATGTTGTTATGATGCAATACTTTTGACTGCTTTTGTAGTACTTGTACACACTGCATGTTGTTATGATGCAGTACTTTTGACTGCTTTTGTAGTACTTGTACACGCTGCATGTTGTTATGATGCAGTACTTTTGACTGCTTTTGTAGTACTTGTACACACTGCATGTTGTTATGATGCAGTACTTTTGACTGCTTTTGTAGTACTTGTACACACTGCATGTTGTTATGATGCAGTACTTTTGACTGCTTTTGTAGTACTTGTACACACTGCACGTTGTTGTGATGCAGTACTTTTGACTGCTTTGTAGTACTTGTACACACTGCATGTTGTTATGATGCAGTACTTTTGACTGCTTTTGTAGTACTTGTACACACTGCATGTTGTTATGATGCAGTACTTTTGACTGCTTTTGTAGTACTTGTACACGCTGCATGTTGTTATGATGCAGTACTTTTGACTGCTTTTGTAGTACTTGTACACACTGCACGTTGTTATGATGCAGTACTTTTGACTGCTTTTGTAGTACTTGTACACACTGCATGTTGTTATGATGCAGTACTTTTGACTGCTTTTGTAGTACTTGTACACACTGCATGTTGTTATGATGCAGTACTTTTGACTGCTTTTGTAGTACTTGTACACACTGCATGTTGTTATGATGCAGTACTTTTGACTGCTTTTGTAGTACTTGTACACACTGCATGTTGTTATGATGCAGTACTTTTGACTGCTTTTGTAGTACTTGTACACACTGCACGTTGTTATGATGCAGTACTTTTGACTGCTTTTGTAGTACTTGTACACACTGCACGTTGTTATGATGCAGTACTTTTGACTGCTTTTGTAGTACTTGTACACACTGCATGTTGTTATGATGCAGTACTTTTGACTGCTTTTGTAGTACTTGTACACACTGCATGTTGTTATGATGCAGTACATACATGTGTACTATTTACTTGTTGACTTTGCTTACACTGCTCAGGATCATTTGCATGTAGGCATTCTTTTCAGTTTGTCCTAGGCGTGTTACCGTAGTCAGGAAGTAGTCTTTGCCATTACGCTGTCTTTTGCCGACTCCATCAAAGTGTTAATACTGTAAGTAATGTACTCATTACACAGCAGCGGTTCGGATAGAGTTTTAGTTTTCATTACCCAAGTTGGAGGTGTTAATATTGCCATGTAATAAAGTGGTAGCATGTGTATGGTATATCCAATGTAAGTTAGCATCAAGCTAGCACATTTGTTTAAATGCATTTCCTTCATGCTGAAATGTCACAGACAACTTATTTTGTCTTTCATGTAACTTTTATTGAAATACTTGACTTCTCTATATTCCCTTTTTACAATATTTTAAAGTAAGGACTCTTAAACGGCGGTATATGTGTATATATACATGTATATATATGTAGATATGTGTCTTTATATATATATACATGTATATGTGTATATATGTAGATATGTGTCTTTATATATATATACATGTATATGTGTATATATGTAGATATGTGTTTTTATGTACTGTATATATACATGTATATGTGTATATATGTAGATATGCGCATGTATATATACATTAAATATATATATATACATATAAATATATATGTAGATATGTGTATATATGTTTATATACATGCAAATGTGTATATATGTAGATGTATATACTGTATATGGATAAATATACGTGTGTGTGTATATATATATATATATATATATATATATATATATGTATATAAAAATGTATATATATATTATATATATAACATGTGTGTGTATATATATATATATGTGTACATGTTTATATACGTACATATATATATATACAGTACATATATATATATATATATATATATATATATATATATATATATATATATACAGTACATATATATATATATATATATATATATATATATATATATATATATATATATATATATATATATATATATACAGTACATATATATATATATATGGACACACCTTCTCCTTCAATGTGTTTTCTTTATTTTCTTTATTTTCATGACTATTGTCACATCAAAACTATGAATGAACACACATGGAGTTATGTACAAAAAAAGGTGAAATAACTGAAAACATGTTTTATATTCTATTTTCTTCAAAATAGCCACCCTTTGCTCTGATTACTGCTTTGCACACTATTGGCATTCTCTCCATGAGCTTTAAGAGGTAGTCACCTGAAATGGTTTTCACTTCACAGGTGTGCTTGAATGAGGTGTGTCCAAACTTTTGGCCTGTACTGTACATGTATGTATGTATGTATATATATATATATATATATATATATATATATATATACATATATATACATATATATACACAGGAGGGAAGAAGAAGTAGAAGTTGTTCATATATGTCCCACACATGTAATCCTCCACATGTTGTTTGTCTGATATCCCAGGTAGATATACTGTATCTGCTCAGAACACCCCCATTTCTTGATGGATGATTGGAACGTGTGACTGTTTTGGCACAGAAGTGTCGTGGTGAAAGATGCATAATGAAGAGCATGCTAATTAACAGCTGGATCCTATCAGGCTGAGAGAGAAAGCAGACAAACCAGACCTCCTTCTCCCCAGCTACTCTGTGCACATCCTCCCAGGAGGATGCTGAGGAGATTGTAGGACCGCCAGGAGATGTGGTCTTCACAACACTTACCAGGAGATGTAGTCTTCACAACACTTACCAGGAGATGTAGTCTTCACAACACTTACCAGGAGATGTAGTCTTCACAACACTTACCAGGAGATGTAGTCTTCACAACACTTACCATTGTACTTGGATTTCTGTTGAGCGTTTAGGTCATTAGAAATGATCCTTTAAGCACATCCAAGATGACTCTTCTCACACCCAGAACCACTCAATCTTTATCTTTTTTGGATCATTGTGCTACTGACATTTGGAAGCCATCTTCATGGAAACTAACTATATATATATATATATATATATATATATATATATATATATATATATATATATATATGAATGTGTATATGTATGTATGTATGTGTATATATATATACATATATGTGTATGTATACAGTTAACAAGCATTAGGGCGTGTTGTGAAGTCATTGCCTTTGATGCCTTCTTCAACATGTACAAACTGCTTGCCAGTCCAGCAACATGTTGTATGTGGCTTCTGCAAACACACGCACACGACTGCAAGGCATACTGGGCGATACTGAGTACACTGATGGTTGTGATATAAACAATTTTAACACTCTTACTGATATGCGCCACACTGTGAAGCCACACCAAACAAGAATGACAAACGCATTTCGAGAGAACATCCTCACAGTAACACAATATAAACGCAACACAACAAATGCCCATAATACTTTGCATCCATGACTCTTCTTGAATATATTATACACCCCACAAGCACCATATATATATATATATATATATATATATACATATACATATATATATATATATATATATATATATATATATATATATATATATATGTGTGTGTGTATATATATATATAATGGTATCACTGAGCTGTTCCAGTATGGTTTTAAAGCCCTCCACAGCACAGCGTCAGCGGTTCTAAAAGTTTTTAACGATATCCTCCTGTCAACTGATTCTGGTAAATATGTTGTCCTGGTGCTTTTAGATCCGTCTGCTGGGTTCGACACCATCAACCATGCCACCTTAATCACTCGTCTTGAGAACTGTGTGGTTATTATGGGCGCCCTTACCTAGCCGACAGGAGTTTTTGTGTAAAAATAGACAGTTTTATGTCTTCCACAGCTCTTTTACCACACGGGGTCCCCCAGGGCTCAATCCTTGCCCCAATCCTATTTGCGCTTTACCTTCTCCCCCTTGGTTCTATTTTTAGGAAGTATGGAATCCATTTCATTTTAATGCTGATGATTGCCAGATCTATTTTCCCATGGCACAAAATAACAGGGTTCAACGTCTCATTGACTGCCTGCACGACATCAAAGCCTGGCTTTCAGCTAACTTCCTGAGCCTAAATGAAGACAAAACAGAAGTTATGTTCTTCGCTCCAAGTCGCTCTCCCTCCCCCAACGTTGACCTCGGCACTCTGACCCCGTATCTCAGCGACTGTGTCACAAACCAGGGGGTAAAGTTCCTCTCAGATTTTAAATTGGAAAAACAAATCAGCAGCATCGTTCAAAAAAGCTTTTATCAACTACTCAAAATAGCGAAAGTGGAACCGCTTCTGTCAGGACATGATCTGGAGAAATGAATTCCCGCCTTCATCTGGACTGGTTTAGACTACGGCAATGGCCTGTATGTAGGCATTAGCCAGGCCTGCAGCTGGTGCAGAACTCTGCTGCTGGTCTGCTAACACAGACCCGCAGACGTCAGCACATCACCCCTATATTAGCGTCCCTTTACTGGCTCCCTGCGTGTTATCCAATCAAGTTTAAACTCCTTCTATTTGTTTTTAAATGTCTAAACAACCTCGGGCCAACATATCTCTCCGACCTCCTTCAGCCTTACTGCCCCACTCCATCCCTAAGATCATGTGATCAGCTGCTACTGAGGGTCCCTGACACAAGGCTGAAGCTTAGAGGTGACAGAGCTTTGGCCGCTGCTGCTCCCAGGCTCTAGAACCACCTACCTCTGAGTGTTAGACCAGCCTCCTCTCTTCCTCTTTTTAAATCTCTCTTAAAAACATACTTTTATTCCTTGGCTTTTAACACTAAGTGATATCCATCCTGCAATGGCGCCCCATTATACACCTGCTGTCAACCTGTGTTTATGTTTTATTTATTTATTTTTGATCATGTTCTTGAGTCTGTATGTGCCCACACACAGAAACTGGTCAGACATTGATCATGTTCTTGAGTCTGTATGTGCCCACACACAGATACAGGTCAGACATTGTGCATCAGTAACACAACACCTGTGTAAATAGTCAAATGTGGGAATGATGACCTTTGAAGTGAAAATCCATTACAGCCAAAACCCAGATCAAAACGTCTGACACAAACAAATTGAGGGCGCGTGTCCATGTCCTGAAAGGATGGCAGGGGAAGACAAGAAGTTGTGAGAGGGCGCCCAGTAGGCGTGTCCCTAATGATGCCGTCTCTCAGCCGCCCACCTTGCTTTTGGCTTTGGAGTGCAGCCGCCTAACGAGCAGCAGGCGCCGGTCACACATGCCAGCTCATCACCGTACCCGAACACGGGTGTCTGCTTGTGTGCGCGTGTCTCTGCGTGTGTGTGTGTGTGTGTGTGTGTGTGTGTGTGTGTGTGTGTGTGTGTGTGTGTGTGTGTGTATGCGCTGATCTTTCAGTTTGTCTGACAGCGTGTACACGCGTCCCGCTCAAGGCAAATCTTGCATGGTCCCACCACACACACACACACACACACACACACACACACACACACACACACACACACACACACACACACACACACACACACACACAGCTGACAGGCCCGTCAGTAATGAGGAGGCAGGAATCAGACGTCCAAAAAGCCGCAGCACGGCTCTCTGATAGGAGGCAAGGAAAGGAAGAAAGGTGAGGAAGAGATGGAGCGTGTCCTCTTTCTGACACATTGCGTCCAACATTGACATTGTAACTGCAATTAGTCCTAGCCTTGGTACTTACAAATGCAACCACACACACACACACGCATTCTTGTATTTGTTACATTCTTGCCTCCCTGTTTAGGAGCAGCCTTTCTAGATATATAAAGAAGTGTATTTATTATTATTATTATTATTATTATTATTATTCATTCACATGAATAATATATAATATACATACTATGCAAATATAAAAAAGCTTGTTGTGAAAAATGAGTTGGAATTTTACAAGAAAAACGTCACATTTTTACAAGAAAAACTTAGAATGTTGGCAGTATTATAGTAAAAGTCCATTTTACTCAAAATTTGACGAGAAGAACTGAACATTTGTGCAATGTTAAGATAAAAGTTGGTATTTTACTCAATAACAGTCACGGTTTTACTAGAAAAGTTTAAAATGTTGGCAATTTTATGAAAAGAGTCGTCATTTTACGCGACAAAAGTCTCAATTTTCCGAGAAAACTTTAAAATCTTGGCAAAATTATAATAATAATAGGAATTTTACTTGGCAAAATTATGACAAAGTCATACTTTTACTCAAAAAATGTCACTATTTCACAAGATCAACAATAACATTGGCAATATTGTGATACAATTCAGAGTTTTATACGACAAATGTCACCATTTTGCATGAAAAAGTGATAATCTTACATAGAAAGTTATAATTTTACATAGTTGTAATTTTACATTAAAAACAGTTATAATTTTATGGGAAAATATTGCAATATTAGAGAAACAGAAAGAATATGAGAAATTCTTCCCAACTTAATAAGAAAAAAGTTGACTCATAAATGAAATAACTCAAGTTAATTTATTTTTATTTTGTTTGTAATTGGTTTTTAGTCTTCATTATTTATTTCAAATCATCACAGTTTGTCCCTACATATATATTTATATATTTTCTTGATTGGCAACACTAAAAATTGGCACTAGTGTGT